>NC_067487.1:5998392-6222392 GCF_947179515.1 Apodemus sylvaticus | reverse complement strand
GTGAGGCCAGAGGTCAACTCTAGGTGTTTTCCTCAGTTACTCTCCTTTTATTTTTAAGATTTATCAATTTTTACTCTCTGGATGAGTGTTTTGCCTGCATGTAAGCATGCATTTGCAGCATGTGAATACCTGACACTCATGGAGGCCAGAAGAAGGCATCACATTCCCTGGCGCTGGAGTTACAGATCATTATAAGCTACCATGTAGGGACTGGTTATTTAATCCATGCCCTCTGAAAGAGCAGCAAGTGCTGTTACCTATAACTAGTCTCTCCAACCCCTTCTATCTTAAATTTTTTTTCACAGAATCTTAAGTTTAGAGGTTGGCCCTGATTGCTCCTGGGAACTTCCTGATCAGAAGGTTTCAGTTCATTTCTTTCTCTACAACATCTCTTCCTAACATGTCAAGTATAATTTAAATCCTTTTAGTACTTATAAAAACCCAAAAGTATTGAATACTGTTTATAAAAGAATAAAGTCATGTCACATGTTAGAAGAGTGGAAATGGCGTTAGAAGTCATTAC
This sequence comes from Apodemus sylvaticus, assembly GCF_947179515.1. Lineage (NCBI taxonomy): Eukaryota > Metazoa > Chordata > Mammalia > Rodentia > Muridae > Apodemus > Apodemus sylvaticus. Next base: position 6,221,869 of record NC_067487.1, on the reverse strand, counting down.
TGTAGACAAATGAGATGGAGGGATGCTCACCTGCTTGGCAGAGCAGGAAGACCTTCCTAGCCCTCCCTGCCTCTCCTTCCTGTAGATGTGTGCCCAGACTATCTCTTCTCCAATGTTTCTTTGTCTGAGCAGCTCTTCACTTCATTTGTGGCTTCAAGTTGGACTTGGAATCTCCCTGTATCTCATAGGTTATGGTCATCCTGGGTGATTTTCTGGGGTCTGGGAAGGGTTCCCATCTGGAGTTACAGAGAAACTGGGGCAGCTGGATCCCCTGAAAGTCAGACTCTAGCTTGGCTCTCTCCTCTGTACTTTTCTTTGGGATCCTTCCCAGATCTCTTGGACATATCTGATTTTACCACCTGCTCTGCAGTAGAGTTCAAGCTGAAATTTGATGTGAGAGAAAGTCAGTGCTGAAAAGTGAGCTTGGTTCAGCAGAAGAGAAGGTGTTGGGCAAATTCCCAGCTTCTGAAGCACACAGGTGAATTCTGTAAACATAGCATTGTTGCTTTGCCCCTAAGATCTGTATGTATGTATGCATCTATGTATATACCTATATATGCATAATGTGTTCACATATATGTACACTAAAACATATACATATGTACAAGCATATGCATATACATGTAGCTATGTATGTTCATGTGCATACATATACAGGCACATACACATACATATATAGAAAGAGAGAAGCAGGGACAGAGAAGCAGAGTGGCAGAGAGGTAGAGAGATAGACACCACAGAGAGACCAGGGCAATCTCCCCTTTATGCTTCATCCGCATTCTATACACTTGGTTCTGTTAGAAGTAGTTTCTTGTTCCCATGCTCTGCTATGGATACTCAAGGATCTCTAGAACCAAAACTACTCCAGTATATGTTGGAGTGAAGAGAGCTTTGTACCTCTGGTCAAGACCAAGACCAAGGCCAAGACCTAGACCAAGACCAAGGGCAACACCAGGGACAAAACTAAGACCAAGACCAAGACCAAGACCCAGGCCAAAGCCAAGGTCAAAACCAAGACCAAGACCAAGACCAAGACCAAGGCCCAGGCCAAGGCCCAGGCCAAGGCCAAGGCCAAGGCCAAGGCCAAGGCCAAGACCAAGGCCAAGACCAAGACCAAGATCAAGGCCAAGACCAAGGCCCAGGCCAAGAAACAAAAGATGAAGTCTGAACCCCATACCACATGTCTCCCTACTAGGCCTCGGAGAGTCAGTTCAACAATGTGTCTTTAGCAGAGGATCCAATATGATGAGCATATGGAATTAATTTGATTATGCTTACCTTTAAGAAGTTGCCACTCCACATTGTACTGAGTTTCAGAGCACAAAGAGCCTGGCTTCCTCACAAGCTGGGGAACAAATAGTTTTCGCAGGATACCCAAGAATTACTGACAACCAGGAGAATTTCAAAAAGACCGAAGAAGGGCCATTTGTATGTACCAAGTGTGGCTGTGGGCTATGTGCCTAGCAAAGAAACTAGCACCCAGAATGAGAGGGGCCCTGAATAACTAAGTCAGACTTTTCTTCCTTTTATAGCTGATCTGAAAGAAGTTCTCCATTTCTCTGAACAGAATCTGATGACATCATGCCAAGAATACATACAGTCCTGCATACTGTGACTCACCAGCTGTCTCATCTTGGCTTTTATCCATAGAGAAGCCTGGTCCCCATTGTATCCATTCTGTTACATTGTAAACATGTTCACATGAGCTTCAGTATTTAAGTCAATCTAAACCAAAGCATTTTACATGCAAAAGTATTTGAAAGGAAACCCTCTGTGCATAGTGGGTTATCACTTTCCCCATCTTCTGGAGCAGTATTATGGTGATACAAAACCCTTCTGAATGGTGGGCATGGATGTGTGCACTTTAACAGCCTCTCTGCTCTTAACCTCCCTTCCATGATGATTTGTGGCTACTGGTATACCAAAAGCAAGCACAGACATATCCAAACATAAGACAGTCACCAGTCCTTATCCTGCCTAGGCTGAAAGCAGCACCTTGGCTGGGGTACCAGATAGTAATTGAAAGGAAACAGTACCTGACCTACATCCAAGTAGTCTCAGAAGGAAACAAGTGTTTTCCCACAGTCTTGACAAACCCAGGTAAGGTACTAGAAGAGTACAACCTCCTAACTATTTGGACTTCCTAGCAGCCAGTTGTCCTCCTGGACTTATCTGTGGAACACCTAGAAGATGCTTAGGTCAGCATCATTTTTCCCATATGTAGATGTGATGGCTGGAATGGATTTTTGAATGTGACTTATAGTCTTTGCCTCCTTGTAGTAGAGGGATGATGCTGGCATGAGGAGTCTTCCTGTTCATAGCCAGGGCAGAGGATAACATCTCTTCCTCTGAGACAGTCTCACATACAGAAGAGGAGCTCTCATGTCACAGGTGACCAACTTAACCTATACGTGGGAAATAAGCAGGAAGGAAACTAGGCTGTAGTAAGTTCTTCTGAATATTTACTTGCGGGCATGTGCCTGGCTGAGTTGGGGTTTACACATGTTTGTGCATATTCCATGATTGCTGGTTTCTGTTTTTAGTCAGCTTTTCTAAGTCTATCATCCTGGCTACCTCATTACACCTATCTCAAAGCCAGTGTTCCCATTTTTTTTTATTTTTTTAATTATTTTATTCAATATATTTTATTTACATTTCAAATGATTTCCCCTTTTCTGGTCCCCCACTCCCCAAAAGTCACATAAGCTCCCTTCCCTCCCCCGTTCTCCCACCCACCCCTTCCCACTTCCCTGTTCTGGTTTTGCCTTATACTGCTTCACTGAGTCTTTCCAGAACCAGGGGCCACTCCGGTCTTCTTGTACATCATTTGATGTGTGGATTATGTTTTGGGTATTCCAGTTTTCTAGGCTAATATCCACTTATTAGTGAGTGCATACCATGATTGATCTTTTGAGACTGGGTTACTTCACTTAGTATGATGTTCTCCAGCTCCATCCATTTGCCTAAGAATTTCATGAATTCATTGTTTCTAATGGCTGAATAGTACTCCATTGTGTAGATATACCACATTTTTTGCATCCACTCTTCTGTTGAGGGATACCTGTGTTCTTTCCAGCTTCTGGCTATTATAAATAGGGCTGCTATGAACATAGTGGAGCATATATCCTTATTACATGCTGGGGAATCCTCTGGGTATATGACCAGGAGTGGTATAGCAGGATCTTTCAGAAGTGACATGCCCAGTTTTCTGAGGAAACTCCAGACTGATTTCCAGAGTGGTTGTACCAATCTGCAACCCCACAAGCAGTGGAGGAGTGTTCCTCTTTCTCCACATCCTCACCAATACCTGCTGTCACCTGAGTTTTTAATCTTAGCTATTCTGACTGGTGTAAGGTGAAATCTCAGGGTTGTTTTGATTTGCATTTTCCTGATGACTAATGAAGTTGAGCATTTTTTAAGATGCTTCTCCACCATCTGAAGTTCTTCAGGTGAGAATTCTTTGTTTAACTCTGTACCCCATTTTTTAATAGGGTTGTTTGGTTTTCTGGAGTCTAACTTCTTGAGTTCTTTATATATATTGGATATTAGCCCTCCATCTGTTGTAGGATTGGTGAAGATCTTTTCCCAATTTGTTGGTTGCTGATTTGTCCTTTGCTTTACAGAAACTTTGTAATTTTATGAGGTCCCATTTGTCAATTCTTGATCTTAGAGCATACGCTATTGGTGTTCTGTTCAGAAATTTTCTCCCTGTACCAATGTCCTCAAGGGTCTTCCCCAGTTTCTTTTCTATTAGCTTCAGAGTGTCTGGCTTTATGTGGAGGTCCTTGATCCATTTGGAGCTTAGTACAAGGAGACAAGGATGGATCAATTCGCATTCTTCTGTATGCTGACCTTCAGTTGAACCAGCACCATTTGTTGAAAAGGCTATCTTTTTTCCATTGGATGTTTTCAGCCCATTTGTCAAGGATCAAGTGGCCATAGGTGTATGGGTTCATTTCTGGATCTTCAATCCTGTTCCATTGATCTGCCTGCCTGTCACTGTACCAATACCATGCAGTTTTTAACACTATTGCTCTGTAGTATTGCTTTAGGTCAGGGATACTGATTCCCCCAGAATTTCTTTTGTTATTGAGAATAGTTTTAGTTATCCTGGGTTTTTTGTTATTACAGATGAATTTGAGAATTGCTCTTTCTAACTCTATGAAGAATTGAGTTGGGATTTTGATGGGTATTGCATTGAATTTGTATATTGTTTTTGGCAAAATGGCCATTTTAACCATATTAATCCTGCCAATCCATGAGCATGGGAGATTTTTCCATTTTTTGAGGTCTTCTTCCATTTCCTTCTTCAGAGTCTTGAAGTTCTTGTCATACAGATCTTTGGCATGTTTGGTAAGAGTCACCCCAAGGTACTTTATACTCTTTATGACTATTGTGAAGGGTGTCAGTTCCATAATTTCTTTCTCAGCCTGCTTATCCTTTGAGTATAGGAAGGCTACTGATTTGCTTGAGTTGATTTTGTAACCAGCCACTTTGCTGAAGTTGTTTATCAGCTGTAGAAGTTCTCTAGTGGAGTTTTTTGGGTCTTTTAGGAAGACTATCATATCATCTGCAAATAATGATAGTTTGACTTCTTCCTTTCCAATTTGTATCCCTTTGACCTCCTTATGTTGTCGAATTTCCCAAGCTAGTACCTCAAGTACAATATTGAAAAGATAAGGAGAAAGGGGGCAGCCCTGTCTAGTCCCTGATTTTAGTGGGATTGCTTCAAGTTTCTCTCCATTTAGTTTGATGCTGGCTACCGATTTGCTGTATATTGCTTTTACTAGGTTTAGGTATGGGCCTTGAATTCCTGTTCTTTCTAAGACTTTAAGCAGGAAAGGATGTTGAATTTTGTCAAATACTTTTTCAGCATCCAATGAAATGACCATGTGGTTTTTTTCTTTGAGTTTTTTTATGTAGTGGATTGCATTGATGGATTTCTGTATATTGAACCAAACCTGCATCTCTGGAATAAAGCCCACTGATCATGGTGGATGATCGTTTTTATGTGTTCTTGGATTCGGTTGGCAAGAATTTTATTGAATATTTTTGCATCGATGTTCATAAGGGAAATTGGTCTGAAGTTCTCTTTCTTTGTTGGATCTTTGTGTGGTTTTGGTATCACCATAATTGTGGCTTCATAGAAGGAATTGGGTAGTGTTCCTTCTGTTTCTGTTTTGTGGAATAGTTTGAAAAGTATTGGTGTTAGGTCTTCCTTGAATTTCTGATAGAATTCTGCACTGAAGTCATCTGGTCCTGTGCTTTTTTTGGTTGGAAGGCTTTCTATGACCCCTTCTATTTCTTTAGGGGTTATAGGACTGTTTAGATGATCTATTTGGTCCTGATTTAATTTTGGTATTTGGTATCTGTCTAGGAAATTGTCCATTTTGTCCAGATTCTCCAGTTGTGTTGAGTATAGGCTTTTGTAGTAGGATCTGATGATTATTTGAATTTCCTCAGTTTCTGTTGTTATATCCCCCTTTTCATTTCTAATTTGGATACTGTCTGCCCTTTGGTCAGTCTGGTTAAGGGTCTGTCCATATTGCTGATTTTCTCAAAAAACCAGCTCCTGGATTCGTTGATTCTTTGTATGGTTCTCTTTGTTTCCACTTGACTGATTTCAGCCCTGAGTTTGATGATTTCCTGTCTTCTACTCCTCCTGGGTGAATTGGTTTCTTTTTGTTCCAGTGCTTTCAGGTGTGTCGTTAAGCTGCTAGTGTATGCACTCTCCATTTTCTTTTTGGAGGCACTCAGGGCTATGAGTTTTCCTCTTAGCACTGCTTTCATTGTGTCCCAAAGATTTGAGTATGTTGTGCCTTCATTTTCATTAAATTCTAAAAAGTCTCTGATTTCTTTCTTTATTTCTTCTTTGGCCAAGGTATCATTGAGTAGAGTATTGTTCAGCTTCCATGTGTATGTGGGCCTTCTGGTTTTTTTGTTGCCATTGAAGACCACTCTAACTCCATAGTGATCCGATAGGAGGCATGGGATTAGTTCGACCTTTTTATATTTGTTGAGGTCTGCCTTCTGACCAATTATATGGTCGATTTTGGAGAAGGTACCATGAGGTGCTGAGAAAAAGATATATTCTTTTGTTTTAGGGTGAAATGTTCTATAAATATCAGTCAAGTCCAATTGGTACAAAGCTTCAATTAGTTTTATTGTGTCCCTGTTTAGTTTCTGTTTTCCTGATCGGTCCATTGAGGAGAGTGGAGTGTTGAAGTCACCCACAATTACTGTGTTAGGTGCAATGTGTGCTTTGAGCTTTAGTAAAGTTTCTTTTACGAATTAGGGTGCCCTTGCATTTGGCGCATAGATGTTCAGAATTGAAAGTTCTTCTGGGTGGATTTTTCCTTTGACCAGCAAGAAGTGTCCTTCTGTATCTCTTTTGATGAGTTTAGGTTGAAAGTCATTTTTATCTGATAATAGAATGGCTATTCTGGCTCGTTTCCTGAGACCATTGGCTTGTAAAATTGTCTTCCAGCCTTTTACTCTGAGGTAGTTTTTGACTTTGACATTGAGGTGTGTTCCCGTGTGCAGCAAAATCTAGAGTCCTGTTTCCTTATCCAGTCTGTTAATCTATGTCTTTTTATTGGGGAGTTGAGTCCATTGAAGTTAAGAGACATTAAGGAATAGTGATTATTACTTCCTGTCATTTTCTTTTTTTTTTTTTTTTTTTTATTCGACCAAAGTTCTCCTGTATTTCTTTAAGTGTTTTTTGCATTTCCTCCTTGTTGGCTTTTGTATTCTCCTGGATTTCTTTCAATGATTTTTGTGTTTCCCTTGCAAGGGCTTCTAAGTTTTGATCCATTTTCTCCTGAATTTCTTTATGTATGACCTTCATGTGTTCCTGTACCAGCATCATGACCAGTGATTTTAAATCCAAATCTTGTTTTACTGGTGTGCTGGGGTATCCAGGACATGTTGGTAGAGGAGAATTGGGTTCAGATGTTGCCATATTGCCTTGATTTCTGTTAGTGACGTTCCTGCGTTTGCCTTTTGCCATCTAGTTCTCACTGGTGTTAGTTTATCTTCTCAGTGCTGGACTCACCAGTGCAAGCTGCCCCTTCCCAGTTGGCCTCTGGTGTACAGCTTACCTCCTGCACTGCTTGTAGACAGTGTGCTGGTGCCCAGGCTGTTCTGATCCCAAAGCAGGCACCCGAAGGCTCCCGCTGGTGCCCGCTGGATTCACTGGAGCACACTGACTTCTCCCAGCTGGCCGCCCGGAAGCCCAGCTAGCCACTTGCAGGACTTGGAGATGTAATGCTGCCGCCCAGACTGATCTGGATCCGGAAGCGGAGAGAGTAGAGCTAAGGGCTTCTGCCTGAGGCCTTGCCCCAGATTGTGTCTGTGGAGCAGATGGAGCCCTTGTGCACTCCCAGGGAGTGCCGACGGTGTATGCTTCTGTGACCTCCCCTGTGTTCCGCTCACTCCGCTGGGCAGCCGATCCGCCAACCGGGCTGTCGCACACAAGGTTAGCCTGGCTGCCCAGTCCCTGAGTCCAGGCAAAAGCCTGGGAGGCCAAGGTCCGAGCAAAGTTCCCCTAGGGCTATGACTGTTAATTGGGTCTGCCAGGTGACTAGGATGGCGGGCGTGCACGCCCGCGCTCCCTGAAAGCGCCGGGAGAGTCTGCTTTGCTAACAATCACCTGGGCGGGTTGACTCACAGATGGCCCACCAAGCTGCCCAGTTCTTGGGGTCAGTCCTGTGCCTTTTGGGGCCTGGACCCCCGCTTTGTTAGCCTTAGGCTATGCCTGTTACAGGTCTGCCCGCCTGAGCTCTCTGTTGTCCTGCAGGCAAAATGGCGGCGGCGCGCTCGCAGGCCTGGGCAAAAAAACCTCCTGCCTGGGTTGGCACCCCTATGGCCCCCCGACCCGCCCAGGGCCTGGGTGCAGGCCAACGCCCGTCGGGCTCAGACCACCGCGGTGTTGGCCTCTGATTATGTTTGTGTACCTCAGTCCGATCCCTGGAATACGGAACCAAGATGGATGCACCTCTCCCGACTGGTGGGAGGCCGAGTTCTGAAGTGGCCTCCGTGCAGGAAAGGCGCCGCACAACTGCAGCTGCTTGCTGCCCGGCTGGTCAGCGAAGGTCAGTGGTCGTGGGCGCAGGGCCTAACTGGTCCCTGTGATGCCTTGGTTCCACTGCTGATGGCCCTTCAGCTGGAGCAGCCACTGCTGCCACTGCCGCTGCCGCCGCCGCTGAAATCCTTTTTCCTGTAATTCTTTAAGAGATTTTTGTGTTTCCTCTTTCATGACTTCTGCTGTTTGACTCACTTTCTCCTGCATTTCTTTAAGTATTTTGTGTGTGTGTGTGTGTGTGTGTGTGTGTGTGTGTGTGTGTGCGTGTGTGTTTCTTCTTTATTGGCTTCTATCTCTTGAACCTTATTCTCCTGAATTTCTTTAAGTGATTTTTGTGTTTCTATTATACGGGTTTCTAGCTTATTCATGTCCCCCTGTATTTCTTTCTTTCTTTTTAAATATTTTTATTTTCTATATTCTTTGTTTACATTCCAAATGATTTCCCCTTTCCTGGATCTCCCCTCCCCATATGTCCAATAACCTTCTTCTCTCCATCCATTCTCCAATCACCTCCTCCTTTTTCTCTGTCCTTATATTCCCCTCCAATGCTAGATCAATCCTTTCCAGTATCAGGACCCTCCCCATACTTCTTCATGGGAGTCATTTGATATGTGATTTGTGCCTTGGGTATTCAGGGCTTCTGGGCTAATTAATATCCACTTATCAGAGATTGCATTCCATGTGTATTCTTTTGTCATTTGGTTGGTTACCACACTTAGGATGATAATTTCCAGATCAAACCATTTGCCTAAAAATTTTGTGAATTCATTGTTTCTAATTGCTGAGTAGTATTCCATTGTGTAAATATACCACATTTTCTGTATCCATTCCTTCTTTGAGGGGCATCTGAGTTCTTTCCAGCTTCTGGCTATTATAAATATGGCTGCTATGAACATAATGGAGTATGTGTATTGCATGCCGGGGAATCCTTTGGGTATATGCCCAGGAGAGGTATAGCAGGGTCCTCTGGAAGTTTCGTGTCCAGTTTTCAGAGGAACCGCCAGACTGATTTCCAAATTGGTTGTACCATCTTACAGCCCCACCAGCAGTGGAGGAGTGTTCCTCTTTCTCCACATCTTCGCCAACACCTGCTCTCTCCTGAATTTTTAATCTTAGCCATTCTGACTGTTGTAAGGAGGGCTAATATCCAATATATACAAAGAACTCAAGAAGTTAGATCCCAGGGAACCAAATAACCCTATTAAAAAATGGGGTACAGATCTAAACAAAGAATTTTCACCTGAAGAAATTCGAATGGCCGAGAGGCACCTTAAGAAGTGCTCAACATCATTAGTCATTAGAGAAACGCAAATCAAAACAACCCCTGTATTTTTTTAAGAGATTCATTTATGCCCTTTTTGTGTTCTAGCAGCATCATGAACAGTGATTTTAAATCCAAATCTTGTTTTTCTGGTGTTTTTGTGTAACCAGGACTTGCTGATGTTGGAGAGTTTGGTTCAGACACTGTCATATTGCCTAGATTTCTGTTAGTAGCGTTCCTGTGTTTGCCCTTTGCCATCTTGTTATTTCTGGCCTTAGTTGGTCTTGTCTCTGGCTGGTATTTGTGCCTCTTGTGAGGCTATAGGGCTATTTCTGCAACACTGGATGACTGGGTTTCCCCTGTTACAGATTGCTCTTGTGCTATACTCCTCTTGGGTGCTCTTGGAGCCCTAGTGTGCCGTGCCACAGGTTGTCTGTGTGAACCAGGCGGTGCCCGTTGGCTCCTTCAGTGAGTGCTGATGGTCTATGCTGCGGGACCTTTTCTGAGTGCTGGTCACTCTGCTGGGAATCCTATCTCCCAACTGGGTTGGTGAACACTAGGCTAGCCTAGCTGCTGAGGCCCTGAGTCTAGGCAAAAGCCTGGCAGGCTAAGGCCTGAGCAAAGTTCCCCTTAGGGTATGACTGTTAATTGGTTCTGTCAGGTGGCCAGGATGGAGGAGTGTGCGTGCGCTCCCTGAGAGTGCCAGGAGAGTCTGCTAGGCTAACAACCTCCTGGCCGGGTTGGCACACAGATGGCCCACTGAGCAGCCCAGGGCCTGGGGTTAGTCCAAGGCCTGTCTGTCTTAGACCCCCGCTTTGTTAGCCTCGGGCTATGACTTTTAGCTGACTTTGCCTGCTAGAACTCTCTGGCATCCTGTAGTCAAAATGGCGGCGCACGCCCTGGGCTGGGCAAACAACCTCCTGGCCGGGTTTGAACACCGATGGCTCCCTGAACAGCCCAGGGCCTGGGTGCAGGCCAAAGCCTGTTGGGCTTAGACTCCTGCGATGTTGGCCTTGGGTTATATTTGTGTACCTCAATCTGTCTGATTTCTCTGTCGCCTGAGATCCAAGATGGCGGAGAGACTCTCGTAACTGGTGGGAGACAGAGTTCTGATGCAACTTCTGTGGGGTGAAAGGTTCTGTAAATCTGCCACCGCTTGCAGCCTGGCTGGCCAGCAAAGGTCAGGGGTAGCAGGCACAAGGCCTGCCTGGACCCTGTCACCTTGGTTCCACTGCTGATAGCCCTTCCGCTGGACCAGCTGCTGCTGCCGCAGCTGCCACTGCCCTAAAACTCCAGTGTCCCCATTTTAAGGTAAATATTTATACCTTAGCTATGTTCAAACTTACTGCCCTTACAATTTAATGGCATTAGTTCAGATTCAATCATTTCTGAAACAAGACTGGAAGAATATTAGTCTGTTAAGGCCCTTTGCACCATTTCTGCATTAATATCCTTTCTTACAGTTATACCTGAACAACATTAGAATTCAGACCTTAGGCCAGTCAGTCTATGTGGTAGGAATTTAGGATTCTTCAGTTGGTAGCCCATGGAGAGTCACTCTTCTTATGTTCTGTGATGAAAATTTTGACAAAAAAGATATTTGACTGTTCTCACTTCGGCAGCACATATACTAAAATTGGAATGATACAGAGATTAGCCTGGCCCCTGCACAAGGATCAGCTGCTTCTGTCCATTGATTGGGTGCAAATATCTGCTTCTGACTCTTTAGCTGTTCCTTGGGTCTTCCAGAGTGCAGTCCCTTATTATGGGTGCTCCATAGTCTCAGTAATAGTGTCAGGCCTTGGGTCCTCCCTTGAGCTGGGTTCAACTCTGGACCTGCTGCTGGGCCTTCTTTTCCTCAGGTGCCTGTGTATGCTTTTAGTGAATAAGGGTGATCCTGAGGAGAGGACTGAGTGTATAAACTTCTTGCCACTCAAGCATGAGGAGCTGAGTTTGGATCTTTATCATCCACATAAAAATCTAGATATAGTTGCTCATATAGCTAAAACCCCATTGAGCTTACAGGCAAATTTCACCACAGCAGAGAACTCCAGGGTCCTTTAAAGAATTCTCTCAAAGAGTAAGGGAGAAAGTGACTAAGGGAGACGCCTCCCGCTGACCCCTGGCTTCACACACACACACACACACACACACACGCACACGCACACGCACACACACACACACATACACACACACATGCACACACACATACATTCATACACTCTCACAAACACATTCACACACATTGCACAAACACAAACACACACACACTGCACAAACACAAACTAAAGTAATAAAATCCCATCTTGTATCTCATGAATTATTATTTTCTATTCCCATTCCCATTCTTCTGAACTCATCACACAAATAATCAAAATGAGGAGCTTAAAATAGTATTTAAAGAAACTTTTCACTGGCGTGGATGTTTGGAGAGGAATGAAAACAATTCAAAACTGCTCTGTGAGGCTGCACTATTGCTTCCTGAATGGAGACTCATTCTTTAAAATTGGATCGGTGCCACCATTCCCTGATTACTCCAAAGCCCATCCCTGTCTCGACTGTTGCCTGCAGAGAGGTGTTGGGCATATCAACAAGGCAACGAGCATCCTCTGGCTTCATTTGGCTCAGCTTCCTGAATCATTATCTGTAGTTGTCAGGCTACTGTGGAATCATAATTTATATGTTTAGAGTTGCTTGCAAGGAGTCTAATGGACAGTCATCAAAGCACATATTGTCCTCAACATGAGCATTGTCTAATTAGAGATGAAAGAGACCTCTTGCAGTGCCCAACAGCCAGCAAGCCAAATATTGCCCTCTTTGCTTTTACATCAAGTTGACTGCTCACTTGGTGTAGTTTTTGAAATGAGTAATCTCATTTTGCCATTTTAATTTCATGAGAAGTCTTAAGACCTAAAGCTGAAGTGTGTGGTTCCCTGGACACACCCTCTCTCTTTAGCTCTTGATGGTTGATCCTCAGGAAAGAATCCATGTGCTCATATTCTTTCTATCTCAAATGTAAACTATGCTGAGACCCTAGGGGAGGGAGCAGGTGATCAACCATCTGTGTGTCTCTCTGACTGCTTTTGCCCCTCCTTCCCCAGCACACTGCAAAGCTCCTATACCCAAACTTAAAGACATCTGTGCACAGTGGATGTTATAAGCCTTCTATTTTATCCCCAAACTTGTACTAACGAAACTCCATGATCCATGTTGGAAGCTTGTTCTCTTAAATAGAGGCTTCTGAAGAAGGAGAAGGGGGAGGAAATGAAAGAAGGAAGGAAGAAGGAAGGAAGGAAAGACAGAAAAATAAACATCGTTTAGAGCCAGAAACATGAATATCTCATTATGATATCTTCCTGGAGAGACAAGTCACCCCTGTGCATGTAGTGACATTTGCCATCTTAAGTTTTGATACAGAATGCTTTTCAGGTTATCACTAAAAGCTGGCCCTGGTGTGCAGAGACCCAGCACCCATAAGGCCACTTCTTGCACTGAGAACAGAAAGCTCTCATCTTAGTCACTCCTGGGACACAGTCTGCTTTATTTTTCATCCCCAATCCATCCACACAGGCATAGAGCTTTCTGGAGACTGGCGTCTAATGCAGAGAGCCATTTAATTGCTACCTTGTGGTCTTCGTATAGCATCTGTTGACATTAGCAGTGCGGCTGCAGCAATGAAGATAATGAGCTCATTGACTTCGTATCTGAGGACTAATCAGTCGGGAGATCACATTTGTCTTGCTTTACCTGACAGCCCCTCTTCCACAGTGAATAGAGTGTGATATCGGGAGGAGACCATTGTCTCAGAGAAGTAGGCAGCCTAGACTTTCCTGCACTCTCCTACCACAGCCTCTGACAACTTCAGGTTTTGCTTTGATTAAGTCAAATCCAGAAGATATGAACTGGACACTTGAGATAAATTTTAAGAGGGCCAGAAACTGACAGCAGGGGAGCCAGGCTGCCCAGATCAGTGTTATAGTCTCCTGTTTTCCCTCAAGGACTTGGCTGTAGGAAAAAAAAATATAATGGAAGTTCATTTTGGAGGCTCAGAGGTCTTACTTGTGACAGACTGCCCTGTGCACAATTCACTTCTTTCCTGTGATAAACAAGAAGTGAGCATTGGAAAGTAACAACCTCAAAAGTCACACAGATGCTGTTCTTTGATGCATTTTCTTCTTTTCTCTCTTCTGAGTCATGCATTTGTCATCCTTTGATGTGAAGGTTCTGCCCCCTGAAAGAAAGAATATCTTCCTCCCATAGGAGTCTTGGGGCTTGTGGACAATATTCCCGGGAGGAATGTTCAGCCACCAGTCATCTTCATTTGCCTGTTTCATACTCTGTGGCGTCTGATTGGTTGTCGAATGCTTCTTGACCCTGTAACTCCAAGAGACCCATTCTCATTTACACTGAGCTGTTCAGAAATCAGATTTATTCCATTAACACACACACACACACACACACACACACACACACACATACACATACACAAGCCATGATCTGAAAACTAGTGATTCACATAAGCAAAATCATTAGTACTGTCACTTGTCTGTCACATTCCCTAAATATGTCACATGTCCCAAGTTCATAAATGATGACTAGGAAATATCTTTTGAGTCAGGCAGGCACCTGTCATCCAAGAGTTGTACAAGAAGAGTCTAGCAAGAATATGGTCCAGGTCCATCTTATCCTGAGGGGAGCAGTCCTCCTCTGAGGTGGTCAGTCTTCCTTGTCAACTTGCCTAGGCTTGGGATAAGCTAACAAGACACACCTCATGTGTATCCCCATCTTGGAACTACATGGCACCATTCCAGGAGCTGAGGTGCCAAACTGAGTAAAAATGGGAAAAGAAGAAAGCAATCTGAACCAAGTGTTAATCTACCTTGGCTCAGCTTCCCACAGCCATGCCTTCATCTTCATCAAGGACCATGCTCTCTCAAACTCTGAACTCACATAACCTTCCTCCTTAGATTGCTGCAGTTATTTAGTCACACTGGGGTAAAAGTACCAGGTACATTCACCAATCCCTAATCATGTTTCAGTGTAGAACCAGACACATCTTAACCACTGACTGCCACAGGAGAGACTTCACACTCAAACGAAGAGCAAGAACAGAGAAAAGGGCACACTACATTCTCAACACATCTAATTCCCCATCTGGCTATCACAGAAAGATAAGTTTAAAACACAAATTGAATCTTGAATCATTTCCTAAGGGTTCTGAGATTCAGTCCTAGACTTTGAAGTTGACTTTGTGGCAGAGCAATTAGAATATATGAAGGCTGTGGGGTTCTGTAAGAGTTGCAGTCTTCTGAGAGATTAAACATCTGGTTGGGCTTACAGGTCGCCTTCTGGTTAAACTTTGATATTTGGCATTTTAAAGATAGCTACCATTTAGAGGGAAGTCAGGTCTACTCAGGGAAATTTCCATGCAGAGGACTTTGGGTAAGACTTGCTGTGATTAGTGACTTTCCAGTAGCAACAGCTGTTGATTCAAAGCAGCAGCATTCCACTGACATCAACCAATGCTGATAGCAACTCTCAATTCCATGATGCTGTGGGTTCTCCTGGACAGTCCTGCCAACAAATCAAAGGACAGATTTGCATGCTTGGTGCTTGGGCGTTTGACAGATCATCTATATATTATTTGTATTTATTTATATTTATATACTGACTAATGAATTGTCTTATTCAAAGTTTCTACTCCTGCACAAACATAGTGACCAAGAAGCAAGTTGGGGAGGAAAGGGCTTATTCAGCTTATACTTTCCACCTTCCACATTGCTATTGATCCCCAGAGGAAATCAGGACTGGAACTCAAGTAGGTCAGGAAGCAGGAGCTGATGCAGAGGCCGTGGAGGGATGTTTTTTACTGGCTTGCTTCCCCTGGCTTGCTAAGCTTGGTCTCTTATAGAATCCAAGACTACCAGCCTAGGAATGGCAGCACCCACAATGAGCCCTGCCCCTTTGATCACTAATTGAGAAAATACCTTACAGCTGGAGCTCATGGAGGCTTTTCCTCACTTGAAGCTCCTTTCTCTGTGATAACTCCAGCCTGTGTCAAGTTGACACACAAAACCAATCCACACATGCATATTATAGGTACTTTTAAGTAGATAGCTGAGAGTATGATTCCATATGGCCATGTCATACATCTTACCTGTTCTTCTGCCCTCTCCATCCTTCTGTATTCACCCCCTTCCTCATTAAAGCACACCTCCATTTCCCCTTTTACCATTTCAGATCACTTACATCCAGCTATTTCTGTATTGTCCTCTTATACCAGAAAGAGCACCCTTCCTACTTTCCTTGTTTCTGTAGTCACTCACATCTTAAGATGTGGGGCTAGAGGCCTCCAATAACAGAGAACATCGTTTGTTTTTCTGTGTCTGGGTTACTTCACTCAATATGATTTACCTTCAAAGTTTATGATTTTATTTATCTTTATATCTAAATAGTATCCCATAATGTGCATACACTACTTTGTTATTATCCACCCACCTTTTGAAGGATATTTAGGTTGTTTCCATATCCTACTTATTGTTAATGAAGCAGCAATGAACATGGCTAAACAAAACCTGTGGAGTAGGATGCTGGGTTCTTTGGTCATATGCCTAAGAGTGGTATAGATGGGTCATCGGGGAGATTTAGTTTTAAACTTTTGAAGATTCCACCCACCATTTTCCAGAATGGTTAGACTAAATTATAATCCCCCCATCAGTGAATGAGGGTTCTGTTTTCTCAAATATTCATTCCAGCATTTTCTGTCCAGTTGTTCTTTGCCAGTTAACTGGAATAAAATAAAATATCAAAGTTGTTTAAATTTGTATTAGATTTTACTGCTGAAGAAACTATGAAATATAGGCACAGGAACCAATACCCCTGAGCTGGGACTTGACCTGAAAGCCTCCTTCCTGAGGACCAGCTTTCACAGGACCAAAATGTACCATGAAAGCTTCCCAACTATGTTGGAAACATATGTCCCAAGAGACAGTCTTCCCAGCTATGATGCCTATGAGCCACAACAGTAACCAGCATTGCATAGATACTATAGGGTACAGTAGTGGCATACATATTTTGGTGGCCATCAACAACTCTATTATTGGACTTAAGAACTACTTTACAAATGCTAAGTCATGCCTGGTCCTGAAAATCTAACCAATAACTCAAGACTAGTGTAATAATTAATCATGGAGGAAAACCAACAACCACCACTTAACTAAACCAGCATTATTCCTAACTATGTTCTAAATATTTGTTATTATATCCACATATAAGTTACTCCTTACTCCTTATCAAGGAAATCAAAGAAACATATTTGCAACAAACAGGGACCACAACTGATCAAATTGTATACTTGTGAACCCTAGCTCTAACTGATACATTTATAAAAAACTCCCTCACTCAAAGCTCAAAGAATAGCATAAGATGATATGAAAAGACTGTTAGAGCCAAAGGTCAGGAAGTTTGCTTTGTGATTATGTTTCCTAAAAATGATGGAAGCTACACCCATAAAGTCCCACTAACATGACTGCCTTAAGAGGTGATGAACAGAGATAATAGTAGAGATGCTAAAGTGAATATGGGAAAAACCACCACAGGCTTCAACCCTGCACAAAGAATCAGAGTTAACTAAGGGACAAAGAAAGTGTGAGAAATAGTCTTACACTCAGAAAATAACACCAACTGGTTATCCAATACCAAATGGTCAGTCCTGAAAATATTGAAAACATGCATACAAGTAACATTATTTATACTGAACTGGCTACAGGAAAATCTTTCTATCTATCTATCTATCTATCTATCTATCTATCTATCTATCTATCTCTATCTATCTATCTATCTATCTATCTCTATCTATCTATCTATCAAAGTAGATATAAATAGAGACAGAGAAAGAGATAGAGATAGAATTAGAGATATAGAGATGAAATCAGCAACATGGGATAGGTTAATAGGAGGAAAATGAATGGGGGATATAATTATAATTTCAAAACATAAAAATATTATAAAATAAAAGTCAAAGCTACAGTATGTATTGGATATTAGCCCTCTGTCAGATGTAGGGTTGATGAAGATCCCTTCCCAATTTGTTGGTAGCCATTTTGTCTGCTTGACAGTGTCCTTTGCCTTATAAAAACTGTAATTTTATGAGGTCCCACTTGTTGATTCCTGATCTTAGAGCATAATCTATTGGTGTTCTGTTCAGGAACTTTCCCCCTGTACTGATGTCCTCAAGGGTCTTCCCCAGTTTCTTTTCTATTAGTTTCAGTATGTCTGATTTTATGCGGAGGTCCTTGATACACTTGGAGTTGAGCTTAGTACAAGGAGATAACAATGGATCAATTCGTATTCTGCAAGCTGACCTCCAGTTGAGCCAGCTCTTTCTAACTCTATGAAGAACTGAGTTGGGATTTTGATGGGGATTGCATTGAATCTGTAGATTGCTTTTGGTAATATGGGCATTTTAACTATATTAATCCTGCTAATCCACGAGCATGGCAGATTTCTCCATTTTCTGAGGTCTTCTTCTATTTTTTTCTTCAGAGACCCAAAGTTCTTCTCATATAGATCTTTCACTTGTTTGGTTAGAGTCACCCTAAGATACTTTATATTGTTTGTGGCTATTGTGAAGGGTGTCATTTTCCTAATTTCTTTCTCAGCCTGCTTATCCTTTGAGTATAGGAAGGCTACTGGTTTGCTTGAGTTGATTTTATAACCAGCCACTTTGCTGAAGTTGTTTATCAGCTGTAGGAGTTCTCTGATAGAGTTTTTTGGGTCGCTTAAGTATACTATCATATCATCTGCAAATAGTGATAGTTTGTCTTCTTCCTTTCCAATTTGTATCCCTTTGATCTCCTTATGTTGTCTAATTGCTCTAGCTAGAACTTCAAGTACTATATTAAAAAGATATGGAGAGAGGGGGCAGCCTTGTCTAGTCCCTGATTTTAGTAGGATTGCTTCAAGTTTCTCTCCATTTAGTTTGATATTGGCTACTGGTTTGCTGTATGTTGCTTTTACTATGTTTAGGTATGGGCGTTGAATTCCTGTTCTTTCCTAGACTTTTAGCATGAAAGGATGCTGAATTTTGTCAAATGCTTTTTCAGCATATAATGAAATGACCATGTGGTTTTTTTTTCTTTGAGTTTGTTTATGCAGTGGATCGCATTGATCAATTTCCTTATATTGAACCATCCCTGCATCCCTGGGATGAAGCCTACTTGATCATGGTGAATGATTGTTTTGATGTGTTCTTGGATTCAATTGTCAAGAATTTTATTAAGTATTTTTGTGTCAATATTCATAAGGGATATTGGCCTGTAGTTCTCCATTTTTGTTGGATCTTTGTGAATTTTCACCTGAAGAACTTTGAATGGCTGAGAAGTCACTTAAAAAATGTTCAACATCATTAGTCACTAGGGAAATGCAAATCAAAGCAACCCTGAGGTTTCACCTTACACTGGTCAGACAGTAGGTGTTGGAGAGGATGTGGAGAAAACGGAACACTCCTTCACTGCTGGTGGGAATGCAAGCTGGTACAACCACTCGGGAAATGAGTCTGGCTGTTCCTTAGAAAACTGGGCATAACACTTCCGGAGGACCCAGCAATACCACTTCTGGGTATGTACCCAGAGGATTCCCCAGCATGCAATAAGGACACAGGCTCCACTATATTCATAGCAGCCCTATTTATAATAGTTAGAAGCTGGAAAGAACCCAGATGTCCCTCAGTGGAGGAATGGATGCAGAAAATGTGATATATTTACACAATGGAATCCTACTCAGCAATTAAAAACAATGAATTCATGAAATTCTTAGGCACATGATTGTATCTGGAAAATATCCTAAGTGAGGTAACCCAATCACAAAAAAACACACATACAGTCACTGATAAGTAGATATTAGCTCAGAAACTCTGAGTACCCAAGGCACAATTCAAGTATCAAATGACTCCCAAGAAGGAGGAAAGAGAGGTCCCTGGTCCTGAAAATGCTCGTTCCAGCATTGTAGGGGAATACCAGGACAGAGAAGTAGGTCTGGATTGATAGGAGAATGGGTAGAGGGAAAAGGGCTTAGGGAACTTATGGGGAGGGGGGAACCGGGAAAGGGAAAATCATTTTGAATGTAAACAAAGAATATTGAAAATAAAAAAATTATAAAACAAACAAACAAACAAAAGCTACAGTATGACTGTTTTCATCCAATGACCAGAGGAGCATGTATCCATATGAATGCTCTGAGAAAATGGTACATAACCCATCCAACAGGGACTGTCATGTGTGATACCAAGGGCAAAGCTACAACCAAGTGCCAAACAGGGATATTGTCTTGAGACCATTAACAAAGCAGATCTCTCTGATAGAACAGGATGATGAACTTGCCTTAAGTACTCCAAATGCAAGTTCAATACTGAAGCCAATACTGAAATCAATGACAAAAATAAACTTGGGATTGGAGATTATTGACTCCTGTAAGACACTACTGTTCACTCAGTGAGGCAAGCACCCAACAGACATTCTGTGGTGGTTTGAATGAAAATGGATGGCCCATAGGCTCATAAGGAGTGGCACTATTAGGAAGAATGGTTTTGTTGGGTTAGGTGTGGCTTTATTGGAGGACGTTTTTCATTAGGGTATGGGCTTTGAAGCCTCAGATGCTCAGCCTAGGTCCAGTGTAGCATACAGTCACTTTCTGCTGCCTGCAGATCCAGATATAGAACAATCAGTTGCATCTCCAGGTGGTCTGTCTGCTGATGGTAATGGACTAAACTGTAAGCCAGCCCCATTGAAATGTTGCCCTTTATAAAAGTTGCCATGGTCATAGTGTCTCCTTACAGCAATGAAAACTGAACTAACACATATCGTAAATCCAGGACAATGTTTCAAGGTGTTGTTACAGATGGTGTTCAGGTAAGATCTTCTTCATTCTTTACACACACACACACATACACACACACACACACCACTTTAAATCTAATGAGATAAAAGCCAAGTCATTTGAACTGAAATGTAATCCCTACGTTTAGAAAACTGGAGAGGAAGTCAGTCATATTTTAATCCAAATTCTTAATACCTGATATTCTCAGGCACTAAAATGAAAAGATTTTGAGTCCTTAGGCTACTGAACAAATGTTTGACCTTATCCTGGTGGCAACAATCTGTCCTATTGTTAGTTGCAACCACTGTGTTTTCAGTGCAGGCATTTCCTAAGTCCCAGAACCACAGAAGAAATGCTTTAAACTGTTTCTAACCACCAGCCTTCTGTGGGTCACTGAGAAGCAGGGTAGTGACATCAGACATAAAAAAATAAATGAACAAGTGTTAAGGGTTCTGGTACCTCCTCTATATAGTGATTTTAAAAAAAAAGCCCTCATTTTACTACCCACTCCCCTTCACCCTCTTTCCCTCCCCCTCCTCATCTTCTCCGGTCCCCCAATTCCTTCTCTTCTGTTGAATTGTTTACTTCATCAATATTTGTGGTGGATTTGATACCTGACTCAATGGTTTATATTCCTGAATGAAAGAAATACACAGAGCCTTTATATTTCAATATACCTTAATCAGCCCAATAGCTGGGCCACTTTTTAAACTCCATGCGGTTAATCCACCTCTCGTTGATAATACAAATTATTACTTACTTAAGTCTGTATTCTATTTTGGCTGCTCTGAACCAAGAGGGCTGTACAACTGGGCCATGCTCTAGGCCACATTCTCCCAGATCTTTCACATGTTGACCATGGTTCTCTGTCCTGCAGTTCTCTCCAAGATCACATCTTTCTTCCTTTCATACACTCCCAACATGGGACACGATGAATCTCCCTTCTCCTACCTCTCCTCCCAGTTCTAAGCCCAGGAAATCCTGAAAGTCCCTAGAAGCCCCACCTCTGTCTCCCTTCCCAGCCATTGACTGTTGGCATCTTTATTACCAATCAGACCCAACTTGGGTCAGGGTCCCTCAGTGTCTTGCAGACTCTTTCCTGCAAACAATTTTGGGAACCCAAATTAGTATTAGAATACAAGCAGCATTAGGCCAAACCCAGTACACTCTTCACCCTCACTGTCTTCCTTTTCTCTCTTCTTTCTATCCATTTCACTACCCTTCCCCCCTCCTCCCTGCTCTTTCTCCTCCCTCTGCTTCTTCCCCTTCTTTCCCTTCTCCCTCTCACCACCCTTCTCTTCCTCTCCACTTCTTTACTCCCCCCTCTCTTCTCTCTCCCCTCCTTGGCTTCTCCCTTTCTTTTGTCTCCCTTCTGCATCTTTCTCCCTGTTCTTTTCTCCCTCTCCCCCTTCCTTCCTCTCCTCTCCTTCCTCTTTTCCTCTCTACTTTTCTTCTCCCTCCTCGCCTTCCTACTCTGTCTTTCATTAGTTCCTCCTACTTATTTTTCTCTTCTTCCTCTTATAATTTATTTTGTCACCAAATATGATTTAAAGCTTTGTAGAGTCATCAAAGACATAAGTAATAAGTAATATCATTCCAAATATTTTTTTAAAGTATTATTAGTAAAGTCCCATTTGGGGATCCTTACTGGGCACAGGAACCTGATGTCTGTACCTCTCTGATTCTCCCTGTCTTATGTAAAGCAGAGAAGAAGCAGGGACACCAGGAATCCCCAGAAATAGCTTTCCAAGAATGAGGGTGTTGAATGCTGGCAGGTGCAATCCTCTGCAGGAGAGCACAGTTTAGAGGTGCGGTCATATAAGAAAGCAGTGGCTAGTGATGTCTGTCCTCTTTAAGATTTATTTCTTGCCTATCTTTGCTTTCACCAATACATTAAGACAATAACTGACAAAGCACAGACATGATAGAGAAGACCCTAATGCAGCTAGTGCCTTGAAGACCTACAATAAGTGACTCTGTCTAAGAATCCAGGTTCCTCTGTCCATCATGATATAGTCTACAATATGACACATCAGATTTTATTGTAAAGAAGTTTAGATTGACACAAAATCCAAATGAAGCATATTACAAATAGCCTTGTGTGACCTGTCACATTGTCACAATTGGTGAACATAAGGCCAACTTTATTGATCACTATTAAAGACCTTTCAGGATAAGACCATACCAGAAAGAGCTACCCAACACATGAACAAAAGCATCCTTCATGTCATATGGACTGACTGAGGATGGCTGGTTAATCACAAATTTGCAAATCTAAATTAACAACAACAACAAGAGCAAAACAAACAAACAAACAAACAAACAAACAAAAGTGTCACTGAGTCACACTACCTGCTGGCCTGATCTGAGGCTGGCTTTGTGAAGAACTCTCAGCATGGATATATTTCAGAGCTACTTGGAAACCAAACATGGCGATTCAGAAATCAATGAAGAAGACATTCCTTCTCCATCTTCACAAATAACTCTGAAATCCAAGAAGGCTGAATTAATGATTTTCCTTTGTTTGAACCAGTCAGCAATACGTGTGCATTGACACCAGGGTGGGCTTAATTTCAGGGTTTGTAGTTCAGAATAATGGCAACAGCAGGGTACTTCCACCAACAAATTCAACAAAGGGAAGATAGAGTAAAAATATGTGTTGCTCTCTGGGCAATGAGCTCCAAAGTCTTTGCTCAAACCAGCTACCTTTGGAGCCACACAGCAGTGTGCTGGCCTCTGCAGAATGCTTCACGGAATGGTAAACTGGGTATCTCTGGCAGCAAAGACTGCCTTCAGTATGTGGTTGCACAGAGGAGCTTTGAGTCCAGATTCTTTTAATTCCAGCTAGGTGCCTACAGGAAGTTCATCCAACCCTTCAAAGATGTGGCCTCATAATTAACACATGTCTGGGTTGCTACCTGATCCCAGTGTGCTGCATGGTAAGTTGTCTTAAACAGACCACACTGCCTGGCTAGCAACATTTCTTCCCTGTTCTCTCTGCCTCGTCAGGACTCAGCCAGTCTGTTATTTGATAGCATGACCTTAAGTTTTCTCTTACAAGAACTCGATACTATTTCCTATCATTTAATGGCAGGAATTTTATTCAAAAGCCACGGTGAGGCTGAGGATTACTTTGAGTGGTTAGAGACACTCATAAATGCGCCTGGCAGGTGGTTGAATGCTGTGGTGAGCTAATGTCTCAAAAGTCTTTCAAAGAGGTGAAAATCATTCCCTAGGGTGTTTGCAATGTTTAAAGTCAGTATCAGCAGCAGTGGGCTGTGGATGTTATACCTGGGCCTCTGATTATATAAGTTAATTACAGGTTCTGACGTCTCCATAATAAATACAACTTGGCATTGTTAAAAATGAATTTTCATAAGTGTCTACAATCTCCTCCTTTTTCTAATTCCTCTACAATAAAATTCAGGTAATGAGAATGTTCTTGTTAAACAGGACTGGCTGGAACTATGGGATAATAAAGTTTTGGTTTTTTTTTTTTAAGACTCATTATATGAATGAAAGGAATTTTGACTTGACATTGATTATTCTGTTGTTTTGTTTTTCGTTTGTTTTCAACTTTTAGTTTTTAGACAAGAATGTCTTTAGGAAATGAAACAAATAAAAAATTCTCCCTTTAAATAATTTGTCTTATACAGTTAGGATAGAAAAATGTTGGCACTAGGAAACTTGTGTTTTGTGGTTCTTGTAATTAGTGGCCATCTTGACAGTGTCTCTGGGGCTAGGGTAGACATAATCCAAAGTCAGCCTGGCCAAGGACTTTCAATCAGAAACTAAATATAAGTATCTGACTGCCGGGGCCAAGCTTCTCACTGGAGGTTCTGCACAATGGGCCATAGACTTGGAGGTCAAGCCTTCCGCCCATTCCTTCCAGCCCCTCGGCCCTGACTGACAGATTATCTGAGTGCCTCAGCCAGGTGACGTTTCAGATCCCCAGATGTTCCTCTTCCCATCACTGTAGGCATGCATCATCCTGAGGCATCCTGGGATTCTGTTTTCCTGCTCCTGCCCCTCTTCAGTCTTGTCTGTACTGTTTTCTGTTACCTCCTTGGAGGAACCTAGATATGTATATTAAAGGAGCTTTCCTGTTAATTATCAGACTTGTCAAATATCTACAGAAGTTCTGGTTCCTGGAGACCAGGACCAAAGGCAATTCATGTAAGAAAACGTAGCTAGCACAAGATTTCTGTTTAAAGAGTCAGTCATTTGTGGTGATAAGAGTAATAGAATCCTCATCACCACTGAGGCACATTCCAGCCTCAGTAGAATTAAAATCTGGTGCCAGTTAAGACATTTTGGGAGATCATTTTTAGATACTTTCCTTCTTGAGGATTTCTGTGCAAAACCACACTATGGGCCTACCTCTACTGGACTGATGTTTTCTTTCTGAATTTTAATGCCAGATACTAGTCCCCATGTTCGAAGACAGTTACAGGTACTGTGTGCCACTCCAGCCCTGTTGTTCCAAGGACATTGAATATGCTGATGGTGGTGATGGTGATGACGATGATCATGTTGGTGATGATATCATCACCAGTGTGCTGAGACACTGATGACAAGTGGACACTATTGCTTCTCCATGTTGGAGTCTATTAAAACCCCAGATCTCCTCTGCTACTCACCTGCAAGGCTACACCATGGCCTTGCTAGTTCAATACACACCTCTGCACTCCCCACATGGTTCTTAAGACTGCTACAAAGGGTCCACAGATAAGCACCTGTGGAAAAGCAGCACCAGTCCCACCAATAACACACCTCTGTCCCTTTGGGCTCAGGAAAAAAGATCTTTTCCATTTCTACTTGTTACCATTGTGCTCCTGGCTTCCTTTCTCACAGTTCATACTTATTTTGCAGTTTAACATGGAATCTGTTCTCCACTTTTTTGTCTGTCTCTCCCAGTATAAGCAATACCAGCCTCTGCTCACAGGTCCAATTCCCAAATCTGGTAGCCTGGGGCCTTGAGATTATACCCAGATGTACCCTCATGTAGCAGCTACCCAAGGACTTCCTGTGGGTTCACATTTGGCTGGCGTGAAGCTGACTGGCAGTATGACCAGTTTGGACTTTTGGGGTTCAAGTGTCTGATTTTAGCCTGGTCAGCTGTGCAAAAGGACTTCCGAGCCTGTGTCAGTACTCAGGCTGCAGCTGATCCTCCAGTCCAAGCACATCCCTCTCATCTCTGAGTCTTGCCTGTCTTTGGGTCTTCACATCTGGCTTGTTTCATAGCTGCTTGGTTTAGGCCTACTATAGATGCTTCAAGGATTAGTTTGGGGGAGGGGCCCTCTGTGTGGTGTTTTAGTTGATTTTCTTCCGCTCAGTTGCAACCTTCTATAGTTGGATAACACCTACTTGTTCTTATGTACCTAACACAACCTGGTGCTTGTCTTCTCTGCTGAATTCCACCTAAAATACTTGGGGCCCTACGTACTGCAATAGCTTCACTGAATTCATATCCCCCATCCCTGTATTCCTTGTCTTTCTCCATTCCATTTCTGGCACAACACACTGAGCTCCTAGATAGAAATGCTTAAAGCCATACTGGTTCATTTCTTCTTAACTCACCCTAAGCCCCGTGTCTAGATCAAAGAGTTGCCTACTGGTAACACCCCATCTGAAGTCTCTCCTTAATTGATGCTGTTTTGCACCCACCTGGGTGGCTGGCTTTCTTATGGCTTCTGAAACACATGGGTGATTTTGATCTTGTCACATCTAGGACAGTCATGCAGATCAAGGGACTGGAACCTATTTCTTAGGGAGGCTAAGATACTTCAGAGTTCTTTCCTATGCTTTTCCAGGTTCTGCCCCACTACCTGCTTCTATTCAGAAATTCTAGGTAGGGTATGAGCCCCACTGCCTGCTTTCATCTGGTGAAGCTAGGGTATGAACACCTACATCATACATGCTCTCTACATATATGAGATGTATGATGATGAAGACAGGGAAAACAGTCATGAATGTAGACTTGCTGCCTTCATTCCTGGAGTAGTACCAGTCAGGTATTTGTCAATCATTTTCCCTGTACCACATGGGACAGTCCTTGTGTCCACATGACAAAATGGCTGTTGTCTCCCAACTTACCACCTAGAGATAAATGAAGGTTCAGAGAGATCCCACTGTGAACCCAGGGCCATACAACTGTGAATTATTATGGGGAGATCAACAAAACTTTCATAGGGGTGAGATGCTACAGCATTGTTTAGATGGGATTGATAGTTCACATCCAGATTATACTGCGTGGGTCTGGACAAATAAACTTTCTATATTATACTCTTGGAGGAGACATTTTGATTGGCTTATGTCATAGTGAAAAGGGGGAACTAAGGCAGAGACTCAAGTGACAGCAGATGATATTCAAGGTACTTCTGTCCCCTAACAAGTATGCCTACTGTCCAGCTTTCCCGGGTGACCACTTAATGCAGCAGGTAGCAGGTTGCCCTGGAGTGTCTCTCCTGAGCAGTTGAGTCCTTAATTCATACATGTCCTGTCTTCTCTCCTCCTATGATGATGCAGATGTGCTGTATGAGTTAAGTACCTTTTACCATTCTCTCTGTGTGTTTTACCTCTGACTCCCCTCTTCTTCCAGCTGATTGCATCTGAACCTGAGGTCCTCCCCACCCTCACTATGGCCCTGCCTGACACACGCATCCTCAAGCTCCCATAGCCTTCACACTTGCTAAGACCAGCAATCCCACCCAATTGCTCAGAAGTTCACTAGACTCACCAACCCCAGACCCTGATAAGCTTGGCAATACACAATGTGCTCTCAGAAAAGCTATTCCCCACGTCCTCCTCACCTGACTTCTGCTACTCCAGAATCATTAGGTCCACAGACTTGCATCTATTCTAGTGTAGTATTGTCTAAAAAGGAAGACTCCCATGAAGAAGTAAGTAGAGGGTCCTGATTCTGGAAAGGCTTGATCTAGCATTGTAGGGGAGTACCAGGACAGAGGAAAAAGGAGGGAGGTGATTAGAAAATGGGTTAAGAGAAGAAGGCTTATGGGACATATGGGAAAGGGGGAATTGGGAAAGGGGAAATCATTTGGAATGTAAACAAAGAATATAGAAAATCATATATATATGATTTATCATATATATATGATATATATATGGAAGGTTTATCCTCTTTAATTGGATTTCTAATTACTTTGTATTTTAGGAGCTGCAATCTGTATCATATTATAATGATTAGTTATATATTAATAATAGTAACATTGTCAAAGAGAACTTTCCTCCACTTCAATTTTTTAGTTTATTTGGTTTGATTTCCTGTAGGGTCATATACTATAGTCTTAGAGTTGGAAGGCTTCCTGCCTCAGCAACATCTCTGCTAGACTTCTGCAGAGGAACCTTCAGTGCCAAGCTTTGCCAGTTTCCTGATCAGTAAAGAGTAACAAATAATCTGTTTATGATGTGGTGCCTGGAATACAGAACATAAATTTCATGTGAATATAGACTAACATTCCAGGAACCCAGTGGAAAGATACTGGAAACTTGGCAGTTGTTTCTTGGTCTGTTGAACAGAAAGTAGCCTTAGAAATTACAAAACCCCTCATCTTCAGTGATGGAAGAAATGACAATTCTGCCTCAGTCAGACAATGTTGAAGACCAGGCACTCATTATAACTTCCCTTTTTAAAATTACACATTAAAAGAACACCAGACAACATATTTCTGTGTGCTGACCCTTTTGATGAGTGGCTGTTTGTTACTGTGCTCAGTGGATGAGGAACTCAATACTTCACAGTCCAAACCAATTTATTACCAAAAAAAAAAAAAAAAAAAAAAAAAAAAAAAAAAAAAAAAAGATGGATCTTGGGCGGCGGCGGCGGCGGCAGCAGCAGCGGCAGCAGTGGCTGCTCCAGCTGAAGGGCCATCAGCAGTGGAACCAAGGCGTCACAGGGACCAGTTAGGCCCTGCGCCCACGACCACTGACCTTCGCTGACCAGCCGGACAGCAAGCAGCTGCAGTTGTGCGGCGCCTTTCCTGCACGGAGGCCACTTCAGAACTCGGCCTCCCACCAGTCAGGAGAGGAGGATCCATCTTGGTTCCGTACTCCAGGAATCGGACAGACTGAGGTACACAAACATAATCCGAGGCCAACACCGCGGTGGTCTGAGCCCGACGGGCGTTGGCCTGCACCCAGGCCCTGGGCGGGTCGGGGGGCCATCGGGGTGCCAACCCAGCCAGGAGGTTTTTTGCCCAGGCCTGCGAGCGTGCCGCCGCCATTTTGCCTGCAGGACGACAGAGAGCTCAGGCGGGCAGACCTGTAACAGGCATAGCCTAAGGCTAACAAAGCGGGGGTCCAGGCCCCAAAAGGCACAGGACTGACCCCAAGAACTGGGCGGCTTGGTGGGCCATCTGTGAGTCAACCCGCCCAGGTGATTGTTAGCAAAGCAGACTCTCCCGGCGCTTTCAGGGAGCGCGGGCGCACACGCCCGCCATCCTAGTCACCTGGCAAACCCAATTAACAGTCAAAGCCATAGGGGAACTTTGCTCGGACCTTGGCCTCCCAGGCTTTTGCCTGGACTCAGGGACTGGGCGGCCAGGCTAACCTTGTGTGCGACAGCCCGGTTGGCAGATCGGCTGCCCAGCGGAGTGAGCGGAACACAGGGGAGGTCACAGTAGCATACACCGTCGGCACTCCCTGGGAGTGCACACGGGCTCCATCTGCTCCACAGACACAATCTGGGGCAAGGCCTCAGGCAGAAGCCCTTAGCTCTACTCTCTCCGCTTCCGGATCCAGATCAGTCTGGGCGGCAGCATTACATCTCCAAGTCCTGCAAGTGGCTAGCTGGGCTTCCGGGCGGCCAGCTGGGAGAAGTCAGTGTGCTCCAGTGAATCCAGCGGGCCCCAGCAGGAGCCTTCGGGTGCCTGCTTTGGGATCTGAACAGCCTGGGCAGCAGCACACTGTCTACAAGCAGTGCAGGAGGTAAGCTGTGCACCAGAGGCCAACGGGGAAGGGGCAGCTTGCACTGGTGAGTCCAGCACTGACAAGATAAACTAACACCAGTGAGATCTAGATGGCAAAAGGCAAACGCAGGAACGTCACTAACAGAAATCAAGGCAATATGGCAACATCTGAACCCAATTCTCCTCTACCAACATGTCCTGGATACCCCATCACACCAGTAAAACAAGATTTGGATTTAAAATCACTGGTCATGATGCTGGTACAGGAACACATGAAGGTCATACATAAAGAAATTCAGGAGACAATGGATCAAAAGTTAGAAGCCCTTGCAAGGGAAACACAAAAATCATTGAAAGAAATCCAGGAGAATACAAAAGCCAACAAGGAGGAAATGCAAAAAACACTTAAAGAAATACAGGAGAACTTTGCTCAACAGGCTGAGGTCATGAAAGACGAAACACAA
Organism: Apodemus sylvaticus; assembly: GCF_947179515.1. Taxonomy (NCBI): domain Eukaryota; kingdom Metazoa; phylum Chordata; class Mammalia; order Rodentia; family Muridae; genus Apodemus; species Apodemus sylvaticus. The sequence continues at coordinate 6,192,259 of NC_067487.1, read as the reverse complement.
AAATCTCTTAAAGAAATACAGGAGAACTTTGGTCAACAGGCTGAGCTCATGAAAGAGAAAACACAAAAATCTCTTAAAGAATTACAGGAAAACACTAACATGCAAGTGAAGGAGCTAAGCAAAACCATCCAGGATCTAAAATCAGAAGTAGAAACAACTAAGAAAACTCAAAGGGAGACAACTTTGGAGATAGAAAGCCTTGGGAAGAAATCAGGGGACAGAGATACAAATATCAACAACAGAATACAAGAGATAGAAGAAAGAATCTCAGATGCTGAAGATTCCATAGAAACCATGGACTCAACAGTTAAAGAAAATGCAAAATGCAAAAAGCTTGTAACCCAAAATATCCAGGAAATCCAGGACACAATGAGAAGACCAAACCTAAGGATTATAGGCATAGATGAGAGTGAAGATTTACAACTTAAAGGGCCAGCAAATATCTTCAATAAAATTATGGAAGAAAACTTCCCTAACCTAAAGAGAGAGATGCCCATGAATATACAAGAAGCCTACAGAACTCCAAACAGACTGGACCAGAACAGAAATACTTCCCGTCACATAATAATCAAAACACCAAATGTTCTAAACAAAGAAAGAATACTAAAGGCAGTAAGAGAAAAAGGCCAAGTAACATATAAAGGAAGACCTATCAGAATCACAGCAGACTTTTCACCTGAGACTATGAAGGCTAGAAGGTCCTGGGCAGATCTCATGCAGACTCTAAGAGAACACAAATGCCAACCAAAACTACTATATCCAGCAAAACTCTCAATCACCATAGATGGAGAAACTAAGATATTTCATGACAAAACCAAGTTTACCCAATATCTATCCACAAACCCGGCCCTAAAAAGGATAATAGGAGGACAACACCAATACAAGGAGGGAAACTTCACCCTGGAAAAAGCAAGATAGTAACCTTTCATCAAACCCAAAAGAAGTTAAGCATTCAAATTTAAAAAATAACGTCAAAAATGATAGGAAGTAACAATCACTATTCCTTAATATCTCTTAACATCAATGGACTTAATGCCCCAATAAAAAGACACAGACTAACTGAATGGATACGTAAACAGGACCCTACATTTTGCTGCTTACAGGAAACACACCTCAGGGTCAAAGACAAACACTACCTTAGAGTAAAAGGCTGGAAGACAATTTTACAAGCAAATGGTCTCAGGAAACAAGCTGGAGTAGCCATTTTAATATCAGATAAAATTGACTTTCAACCCAAAGTCATCAAAAGAGACCCTGAGGGACACTTCTTGCTGGTCAAAGGAAAAATACAAAAAGAAGAACTGACAATCCTGAACATCTATGCCCCAAATGTAAGGGCACCCTCTTTTGTAAAAGAAACTTTATTAAAACTAAAAGCACACATTGCACCTAACACAATAATTGTGGGTGACTTCAACACTGCACTTTCCTCAATGGACCGATCAGGAAAACAGAAACTAAACAGGGACACAATGAAACTAATTGAAGCTTTGGACCAATTAGATTTAACAGATATATATAGAACATTCTATCCTAAAACAAAAGAATATACCTTTTTCTCAGCACCTCATGGTACCTTCTCCAAAATCGACCATATAATTGGTCACAAGACAGACCTCAACAAATATAAGAAGATAGAACTAATCCCATGCCTCCTATCTGATCACTATGGAGTAAAAGTGGTCTTCAATAGCAACAGAAACAACAGAAAGCCCACATACACGTGGAAACTGAACAATACTCTACTCAATGATACCTTGGTCAAGGAAGAAATAAAGAAAGAAATTAAAGACTTTTTAGAACACAATGAAAATGAAAACACAACATACCCAAATCTATGGGACACAATGAAAGCAGTGCTAAGAGGAAAACTCATAGCCCTGAGTGCCTCCAAAAAGAAAATGGAGAGAGCATACATTACCAGCTTAATGACACACCTGAAAGCCCTGGAACAAAAAGAAGCTATTTCGCCCAGGAGGAGTAGAAGGCAGGAAATCATCAAACTCAGGGCCGAAATCAATCAAGTAGAAACAAAGAGAACCATACAAAAAATCAACAATACCAGGAGCTGGTTCTTTGAGAAAATCAACAAGATAGATAAACCCTTAGCCAGAATGACCAAAGGGCACAGAGAAAGTATCCAAATTAACAAACTTAGAAATGAAAAGGGAGATATAACAACGGAAACTGAGGAAATCCAAAAAATCATCAGATCCTACTACAAGAGCCTATACTCAACACAACTGGAGAATCTGGAGGAAATGGACAATTTCCTTGACAGATACCAAATACCAAAATTAAATCAGGACCAACTAGACCATCTAAACAGTCCCATAATGCCTAAAGAAATAGAAGGAGTCATAGAAAGTCTTCCAACCAAAAAAAGCACAGGACCAGATGGCTTCAGTGCAGAATTCTACCAGACCTTCAAAGAAGAGTTAACACCAATACTCTTCAAACTATTCCACAAAATAGAAACAGAAGGAACACTACCCAATTCCTTCTACGAAGCCACAATTACGCTGATACCAAAGCCACACAAAGATCCAACAAAGAAAGAGAACTTCAGACCAATTTCCCTTATGAACATCGATGCAAAAATACTCAATAAAATTCTTGCCAACCGAATCCAAGAACACATCAAAACGATCATCCACCATGATCAAGTAGGCTTTATCCCAGGAATGCAGGGTTGGTTCAATATACGGAAATCCATCAATACAATCCACTACATAAACAAACTCAAAGAACAAAACCACATGGTCATTTCATTGGATGCTGAAAAAGCATTTGACAAAATTCAGCATCCCTTCATGCTTAAAGTCTTGGAGAGAACAGGAATTCAAGGCCCATACCTAAACATAGTAAAAGCAATATACAGCAAACCGGTAGCCAGCATCAAACTAAATGGAGAGAAACTTGAAGCAATCCCACTGAAATCAGGGACCAGACAAGGCTGCCCCCTTTCTCCTTATCTTTTCAATATTGTACTTGAGGTACTAGCTCGGGCAATTCGACAACATAAGGAGGTCAAAGGGATACAAATTGGAAAGGAAGAAGTCAAACTATCATTATTTGCAGACGACATGATCGTCTACCTAAGTGACCCAAAGAACTCCACTAGAGAGCTCCTACAGCTGATAAACAACTTCAGCAAAGTGGCAGGTTATAAAGTCAACTCAAGCAAATCAGTGGCCTTCCTATACTCAAAGGATAAGCAGGCTGAGAAAGAAATTAGGGAAATGACCCCCTTCATAATAGCCACAAACAGTATAAAGTATCTTGGGGTGACTCTTACCAAACATGTGAAAGATCTGTATGACAAGAACTTCAAGACTCTGAAGAAGGAAATGGAAGAAGACCTCAAAAAATGGGAAAACCTCCCATGCTCATGGATCGGCAGAATCAATATAGTTAAAATGGCCATTTTGCCTAAAGCACTATACAGATTCAATGCAATACCCATCAAAATCCCAACTCAATTCTTCACAGAGCTAGAAAGAGCAATTATCAAATTCATCTGGAACAACAAAAAACCCAGGATAGCTAAAACTATTCTCAGCAACAAAAGGAAATCTGGGGGAATCAGTATCCCTGACCTCAAGCAATACTACAGAGCAATAGTGTTAAAAACTGCATGGTATTGGTACAGTGACAGGCAGGAGGATCAATGGAACAGGATTGAAGATCCAGAAATGAACCCACACACCTATGGCCACTTGATCCTCGACAAAGAGGCTGAAAACATCCAATGGAAAAAAGATAGCCTTTTCAACAAATGGTGCTGGTTCAACTGGAAGTCAGCATGCAGAAGAATGCGAATTGATCCATCCTTGTCTCCTTGTACTAAGCTCAAATCCAAATGGATCAAGGACCTCCACATAAAGCCAGACACTCTGAAGCTAATAGAAAAAAAACTGGGGAAGACCCTTGAGGACATCGGTACAGGGAGAAAGTTTCTGAACAGAACACCAATAGCGTATGCTCTAAGAGCAAGAATTGACAAATGGGACCTCATAAAATTACAAAGTTTCTGTAAGGCAAAGGACACCATCAAGAGGACAAATCGGCAACCAACAAATTGGGAAAAGATCTTCACCAATCCTACATCAGATAGAGGGCTAATATCCAATATATATAAAGAACTCAAGAAGTTAGACTCCAGAAAACCAAACAACCCTATTAAAAAATGGGGTACAGAGTTAAACAAAGAATTCTCACCTGAAGAACTTCGGATGGCGGAGAAGCATCTTAAAAAATGCTCAACTTCATTAGTCATTAGGGAAATGCAAATCAAAACAACCCTAAGATTTCATCTTACACCAGTCAGAATGGCTAAGATTAAAAATTCAGGAGACAGCAGGTGTTGGAGAGGGTGTGGAGAAAGAGGAACACTCCTCCACTGCTGGTGGGGTTGCAAATTGGTTCAACCACTCTGGAAATCAGTCTGGCGGTTCCTCCGAAAACTGGGCACCTTACTTCCAGAAGATCCTGCTATACCACTCCTGGGCATATACCCAGAAGACTCCCCACCATGTAATAAGGATACATGTTCTACTATGTTCATAGCAGCCCTATTTGTAATTGCCAGATGCTGGAAAGAACCCAGGTATCCCTCAACAGAAGAGTGGATGCAAAAAATGTGGTATATCTACACAATGGAGTACTATTCAGCCATTAGAAACAATGAATTCATGAAATTCTTAGGCAAATGGATGGAGCTAGAGAATATCATACTAAGTGAGGTAACCCAGACTCAAAAGGTGAATCATGGTATGCACTCACTAATAAGTGGATATTAACCTAGAAAACTGGAATACCCAAAACATAATCCACACATCAAATGAGGTACAAGAAGAAAGGAGGAGTGGCCCCTGGTTCTGGAAAGACTCAGTGAAACAGTATTCAGCAAAACCAGAACGGGGAAGTGGGAAGGGGTGGGTGGGAGGACAGGGGAAGAGAAGGGGGCTTGCGGGACTTTCGGGGAGTGGGGGGGCTAGAAAAGGGGAAATCATTTGAAATGTAAATAAATTATATCGAATAATAAAAAAAAAAAAAAAAAAAAAAAAAAAAAAGATGACTTTCAAACTTCAAAATTCTCACTGCCATGGGAAATCTCTTAATTTTGTTTGGAAATTTAAAAACAGGTAATGTAGCATTACAGTTTATAGTTGCTAAAATAGAAGGTAATTCAGCTTGAGGAGGAGTTATTGAGACTGAAGTGTTGCTACAGAGCAAGAAGTCAAGCCTTAGCCAGAGCGGACCAGGTGGGAAATATTTAAAAAAAAAAAAAATGGACACTGAGGAGGCAAAGACATGCATTTCCTGGTAAAACAGTGTATATTTCCTCAGATCTATTTATAGTAGAATTGAGCACAGGAAGTGTGCTGGCAGGTGACAGTTCACAGGGACATGAGTAAGACACAGTCGAATGTATTAAGTTATTGTTGCCAAATAGGCGTAAATTTAAAATTAAGCTAATGTAATGGGTCTGAAAGTTACAACTCATGCTCCAGCAGATGGTTCTGTATAGACACACACATAAAAGCAGCACCTCAGAAGGCAGGGGAAAGAGAATGAGAGAAAGACACAGAGAAATAGAGAGACAGAAAGGCAGAGATAGAGACCAAGAGAGACAGAGAGACAGACACACAGAGAGACACACACAGAAAGAGGGACATACACACAGAGAAACAGACAGACACAGAAAAAGATAGAGAGACAGGCATATAAGCAGAGACAAAGACAGACACAGAAATAGGGACAGACAGACATACACAGAGATAGACAGGCACAGAGAGAAAGAGAGAAGCAGACAGAGACAAACAGACACATAGAGTAAGAGAGACAGACACACACAAAGAGACAGACAGACAGACAAACAGATATACACACAGAGACAACCAGATAACAAGACCCATATTGACAAAGAAAGATAGATAAACACAGAGACAGACAGACACAAAGAAATACAGAGATAGAGACAGACAGGCAGACAGACACATGTGTGTGCATACACACACACACACACACACACACAGATAGAGAGAGAGAGAGAGAGAGAGAGAGAGAGAGAGAGAGAGTCAGTCTTGGGTTAGAAAGTGGTAGAAAGCATTGGAGAAACAGAAGTGGAGACAATGATGGTGAGCTTAATCAAAGCACATTATGTGCATATTGTGGTGGTTTGAATATGCCAGGCAGTGGCATTATAAGGAGGTGTGGGGCCTTGATAGAGTAGGTGTGTCACTGTGGGTGTGGGCTTTAAGACCCTCATCCTCACTGCCTGGAAGCCAGTCTTCTCCTAGTGGCCTTCAGTTGAAGATGTAGAACTCTCAGTTCCTCCTGCACCATGCCTACATGGATAATGTTCCTGCCTTGATGATAATGGACTGAACCTCTGAACCTGTAAGCCAGCTCAATTAAATGTTGTCCTTATAATGTGAACAGGGGGAGAGGGAATGGGATAGGGTGTTTTTGGAGGGGGAACCAAGAAAGGATAAAGTTTGAAATGTAAATAAATATCTAGTAAAATGTTGCCGTGGTCATGGTATCTATTCACAGCAGTAAAACCCTAACTAAGACACATACATAAATTCTCAACAAAAGATGAAATGTGAAAGAAAAATAAAACTAATTTCTCCTGAAAGCAGGACAAAGGTGGAAGTGGAGTGTAAGCAAGGGTGACAGTATTGAGAGAGGATGGTTGGAACACACCAGAGTCTGGTGATATCCCAGCTGAGGGTTAAAGGCCAGCATGGCCCCAGACTTGGGTACTCCCAAGGCTGCTTTGGGCTACTTTCTCTGAAAGTAAGAAACTAGTAAATGTCAGGCACTCAATTAGGAGCTATGGGTGGAAAAATAACAAAATATATTTCTATACTCAAGGTTACTAATAAACAAAGGCGTTTGTGAATGTAAATAAATGAGCAATGCCCTCAAGCTATGGGATGGACGGTTCAGCATTGCTGGAATCAGAGAGATTCAGAACCTCATGGCACTAATATCGTCCCATGGACTTGCAAACCTGTCCAGCACTCACATACCAGCCTCCAAGTCCTTCTCTTTCCATCCCAGCGTCTCACAGAGCCCTGCGTTGTGGGAGGAACTCCACAGTCAGAACAGCAACTGTGATAGGCTCAAGCTCACAGGAGGAAGGAGGAGTCATAGACAAACTTCCAGCTCTAGTTCTCAGCCAAGACTTGTTCTTGAGTAACTACTTGTGATCCTCCTGGCCCTTTCTCTAGTCTTTTAAAGTGGGGAGCAGATGTCACGACTGATTAGGAGGAGTTAAGTTGGAAGCAGATGTGAAAGCTCCGCCAGACTCGGAGAGCCTGTGCTGTTTGTTTCTCCCTGCTCTCTGCGCTCAACAGTAAGTCTTCACATGATGAGCTCATCTAGATCTACAAGGTCAAAGTCTGTCACACAGTACAAATAAATACATAAAGTACAGCACATAGCGACAGACTCACCACTGTCATTATCCCTGAATGTCGTCAACACTATCTCACCCAAATGATTGCTTTACTCTGGATGTTTTGTAGCTACCTTGTGACATAGATGCCACTGTCCCTGCTGAAAAGTGCAGTGGCTCCTTTGAGAGAACACAGGAAAAGGAATTTGTTCTGGTCACCACAAGTCTGTAGCATGTGATAAAATGCTGGGCGGCACTGGGTGTGTTCATCACATCAGTCATGATCTCCATTGCACAAATCACTGTAATACATCATATCTTAGTAATTTAATTTCAAAACAAAGCATAAGTATGTGAAGATAGAACTCCATTCCTGGAGATTCTTAGGAGAATCATAAGCTGGAGATAGACGCCACAGGAGAACAGTGTGAAAAAAAATGACTTATGGGGTAGGAAGATTCTATGGAGGGAGTTGCTCCAAGGGTGGCACTTGTCACTGTGGAACTGTAAGACATGGATTTAGTTCTACTTCTCAATCTTTCTAATGTGTAGTCTCGGTAGATGAGTATCATAAGACTGACTGTCATACCTTTCAGGTGCTTCTGGGTACAACTCCACTGCTGTGATGAACCAACCAGAGCGAATCAATGTACTGAAGTAAGGTTTTACTTAACTTACTATTCAAGATTATATCCTATTATCACAGAGATGTCAAAGCAAGGACTCAAGCAATTTGTCAACATTGCATTGATAGCAAAGAGCAGAGAACATTTAAAGTGTGCATTCTTGCTGCCTGCCTGCTTACTTTCTTTGCAGCCTAGGGAATGATGCTGCCCAATCGAGCCAATATCTTATAGACATTACTCTAGGCATTACTCTAGGTAATTCCTCAGTTGAAACTCTTCCTACGTGGTTGTAGGTTGTGACAAGCTGAGATTTATAACTAATCTTTACACAGGACAACAAACAATCATGTTGAGGACACTTCAGAACATACTGAGACCACTGAAAGTCCCACCAGTGAAACTAAATTTACTAAGTCATGACTCAGTGTTGGGCTGATGTCTGATGTTTGTAGGGTGTAGTCTATTTATTCTATGCACAGGCATTCAGGTACAGAATTCCAACTACACTCATTTATTACTATTGTTCAGACTCTAGCTATGCCTGAGCCCCAGTATCTTGCCACCAGGGGGATGCTATGCCCATCAGAGCTCTCTCTGTAGAGAAAAATAAAACTTCTCAGAGCCAGAACATGCAGAACCCACTAATCACAAGAGATACTTATTTCAAGTTAAATAATACAAAAACAAGACACTGTCTTACTGTGTCTTGACACAGTAAAACACAAGTTTACTGTCTTAATCATTTTTAAATGAATGTGCCCCTCTACCCCACTAAGTACACCTATACTGCATAACAGCATCTTCTATCACCAGAATTCTTATATTGTGAAATTGAAATGTTGCAGTTATAAAACCATAGCTCTGTGCTGATGTAAGAGGAGCTGGGTGGAATTTGTCACCCATAACACATCCCATTTCACTCATTCTATAGAATGTCATAGGTCCTTACATTCTGAGGCTGAACTGCATTCCAAGCAGTGATTTATCTTTGCTTCTGCCTTTCCCCCTTGACTATGGAAATGACAGGTCTTTGGTTCCCCAAGGAGTTATTTTGTCCATAGCATTTAAATTTAATTATTCTAGATGCCATAGTCTATATATAGTTTGGAATAGTACAAAGGCCAGTGGCCTTGTTTTGTTTGTTTTGTTTTGTTTTGTTTTTTTGCCAGGACTGGGTGGAGATTTTCAGTGGCTATGTCTTGCATATATCTGTGCATATGTCTATGTATATAGCTATGTATGTATATATCTATTTATAAATCCATGTGTCTGTCTGTCTATCTATCCATCCATATATCATCTATCTATCTATCTATCTATCCATCCATCTATCTGTCTATCTATTTATCCACGTACTAGTTCAATAAATATAATCTCACATACTGCAGTGTGGAATGGGAAGGCGGTAGCAGCTTAGCTACTACATATTCTAGGTCTGGACCATTCATTAGGTTGCTTTGCACTGAGTTGCACTGTAGATAGATGTGAATCATGACCAGTGGGGGGCTTCATCATGTTGCTATGCCTTTCTTCTTCACTGTCATTGCAGCTGAGGCCTCAGGAACCTCAGCTCTGACTTGCCCTGTAGGGACCAAGGGTGAGGCCTGCAACTGCTCCACCCACCAGGAGGATCAATAGCCTGGTCATTACTCAGGGAAAGGAGGCAGCAAATCCCATTCCCAAGGACTGCCAAGCTCATTATTACAAGCAGATGGCAGCGCGCGCTGCAACGTGGGCCGAGAAGACTGACATTATTTCAAATTAAAATCTATAATGCTAATCCACATCCGCAGCCTCTTCGCAGGTCGAGTGAATTAATCTGAATGATTTGCCGACGTGCACGCTGTGTTCGCATGAGTGCTGCTCAAAGGAGGCCTTTTAACTGAGGGTGGTTAACATTTATTCATGCAGATTGATAAAAGCTAACACTCCATTTTCTTTGCTAGTAGCTCCTTAATAGGAATTAATGGGACATTTTAAAGAGAAATTCCAACTTCGAGGGACGCAGAAAGAAACAGTCCACCGGAAGCGAAGCAGGGCCTACTCTGCAGACCCACTCACTGAAGAGGCGCAGTGATCCTGGCACGCAGATGTAAAGGAAGAGCGCCCCGAGGTATGATTCTCAGGAGCCCTGCTCTGGCTTAAGATGGACTGTTCGTGGGTGATTCTGGACTGTGTGCTTTCAAATAAAGAAAGTCTGTCATTAGTAGACAATTAAAAACTGCTGCTGTCTTTTATTTCCTCTATGGAAAGTGGCAAGTTATGCTCTCAATTTATTTCACATTTTAATCATAAGCACACGAGCAGTTTTTATTTGTTTTGTCTTAGAAAACAATATATGCACTCTATTTATAAATACTGGAGCAGAAGAAACTTTAATAGTTGGTCTTAGGGTTATTATGGTTTCGATTATCCAATCATTTCCCAACATTTTAAAACACTTATACTCAGCTCAATGTGGAAATACTGTAGTGAGTATAATGCTCCATTAGGTGAATTTTTCCTTTTATTTTCCTTATTTCTTTTATTTCTGAGATGTCAATATAATATTCTTTCTTCCTATCCTTTCTTCCCACAAAACTCTCTTGTATATCCTCATTTTTTCTCTTTCAAATTCACAGCCCTTGTTCATTAATTGCTGTTACATACATATGTGTATGTGCATATACATATAACTCACACTATAATCTTCTCAGTCTTTATTATTGTCTTAGTCAGAGTTTCTATTCCTGCAGAAACATCATGACCAAGAAGTAAGTTGGGGAGGAAAGGGTTTATTCAGCTTACATTTCCACATTGCTGTTCATTACTAAAGGATGTCAGGACTGGAACTCAAGCAGGTCAGGAAGCAGGAGCTGATGCACAGGTCATGGAGGGATGTTCCTTACTAGCTTGCTTCCCCTGGCTTGCTCAGCTTGCTCTCTTATAGAACCCAAGAGCACCAGTCCAGGGATGGCACCACCCACAAGGGGCCCTCTCCCCTTGGTCACTAATTGAGAAAATGCCCCATAATCGGATCTCATGGAGGCATTTCTTCAACTGAAGCTCCTTACTCTGTGATAATGCCAGCCTGTGTCAAGTTGACACACAAAACCAGCCAGTATAATAATGTTACTCATGTGCATGTTTCCGGAGCTGGCCATTTGGTCTTGCATAAGCAATAGGTGTGCTTTTCCCTGGGGAAGAATTTCTCCAGCCCTCAGCATTCCTTAGTTGCCTATAGATTTTGGAGTAGGAGTGAGTCCTCAGAGTCTTTCCCTCATCCACTTTTGCAGGTCTATTGTTGTCCTGATTCAGCTCAACTTTAGACCATCACAGTGGTAAAAATTTAAGAGTATAGTTTCTGATGTTTTTAGGAGACACAACCTCATGGCAAGCTCCCTGATCCTCTGGCTCTTAGCAATCTTCCTGCTCCCTTTCCTGCAATGATCCTAAACCATAGGTGTGAGGGTTGTTTTGTAGCTGTACCTTTGGGACTAGTATCCAGTTGCTCCACAGCTCTGTATTTTGATTTGTTGTGGTTTGTGTGGGGATGTAAGACCAAGTCCACAAGAAGGAAACCATGTCTAGTATTGGTAACCTAGCCAACTACCCAGGATGAGTGACATCATGAGTCTTGGAGAAAAACAGCAACCACCATTTTATTAAACCTGAATAAAACTTAACTATAAACATTTGTTTTATCCCCTACTCATCATGAACAACAAAACCCCCACCTCTTCTTTTGCTTTGAACATGAAGATAAACAGATCTGTAGAAAGCACATTGGCTTTAATTTACATATATGGAAACTTGGGGTATTTTCCCTATAGACTGAAAATTCCATTTTGGACACAACATTGTGGACCCATATAAAAGAGTCTTTAAAATGCTGGAATTAGGAGTAAGTGAGCAAAGCAATCCCTGCTCTCTCATTAATAGTCCTTCATTCAAGGGTCAGAGCACAACCCTTTCTGCCCTTGGAAGGACTAAAAGCAACTTCATTTATCTTTCTTTCAAGATCCCAATCTCCTGACAGCAGGTCAGTGTGCCTCAACTTCACTCTTTGACTGTGCTGAGTCCTTCCTTGTTTGTGCCAGCACCGAAGTTTGTTCATGGAGCAGATAACCAACCAGGGTAGGCAAGGAAGGAATGTCTGTATCGTCTCAGCCCCATGATAAAAGCTGAGCCACCTCAGCACACCCCTCCCCAAGACATCACTCTCATGAGACAGAGTGGCCCAAAGAACCCTTCATTTCCTCAGCATGGCTCTTCTCTCTCCAGTTCCTTATTATGGGATGGTTAACATTAATTGTCAACTCAGCAGGATCTACAATCACCTGGGAAACAAGACTCTGAACATGTCTTTGCAGGTGTTTGTAGGCTGGATCAGCTGAGGCAGAAAGGCCTAGCTTCACTGTGATAATACCATTCTGTGGGTTTTGATTCAAGACTGAATAAAAAGAGAAACTGAGGCAAGAAACCACCTTTTAACTCTGCTTCCTGACTGTAGATGTCAAATGACCACTCCTGCTAACATCATATGCCGGCTGTGTCAAACTATACTCTGGAACTGTTGTCTTTGTAATATGAGCTCTGCCTTCAGTAAGTGTCAGTCAAGTATTTAATCCACAGCAATGTGGGTCACGAATCAGGCACCTATGTCTTGCTGGCCCTCTTCAAGGCTGCCGAGTTTGCGCCTTGATCATTGTGTTCTACTCTGGCTTCCAGGGTGGCTATGTCTTCCAGACATCACATTCAAGGTTTCTGAACCTGAATCTACTGGACAGTCAATCTTTTCTAGCCTCTCACACAGTTGTCTGTTCTCCTGTGTGTTAAAAGCAAAATGGGGCAACAGAGGTCTCCATACTCTCAGTTTCCACAGGCAGGTTTCAGCTTAGGACCTGAGTTCCATGGATATTGTCAGGAACTTTACCCCGATGATCCCAAGGGCTATTATCCCAATGGGGTGGAGGTGAAATTCCACTCTGTTACATCAGATACAGCTTTCAACCATCCAACTCAGCTACCAAGTAATTATTCAATTTTTATTTTTAGAGTGAGCGCAGACACAATCAATTTAATTTCAGTGCTGTGATCATAAACCTCCAGGTTAACACTGCCCCTTAAATCAAGTGTTTATGGGACCCGTAAGCACCACCTGGATTGTCTACCTTAGGGTCCCACAGTCATTTAGCTACAAATTACTGAATGTTCTCTTGCACCTTTCCTTGGTCTGGACTTGATTATTTCTAATTATCATAAATGCCTGTCTACATTCCAGACATGCACGGCCACAGTCACACCCTCAGTCCAAAGGTTTGTGTTCATGTTTAGAATCAAAGAAAGCTGAGTTCCCAGTCACTCACGTGTTCCCAGCCCCGAGCTGAGACATTTAACAAGCTTCAACCCACTTACAGTGCAAGGGAGGCAGATGGTGAGGGGTTCGCTCTTGCCATGGTATAGAGTGAGAACTCACAATGCACTCCTTTCTTTCCTTTTTAGAAGCCAGGGCTGACCTCACTCAATGCCTGAGTGGCATCTTTTTAGTGTCTTGGAGTGAGGTTTAATGAACTCATTTAAAAGCCACGTGTTCCATAGTCCTAAGTAGCCTTTTTGGGATAGTTTCACCTTCAGAGGTTACAGGGCCTGATTTCTTCTGGACTCTGGTGGCTCCTCAGAGGCCTCAGTGACTGTGGCCTGGCTCTGCATAGCATTCCTGGTGTGGCACTGAGGGCTCAGGTGTCCAACCTAGCTCCTCCCCTGATGTCTGGTTATCCCACCTTGCACCCCATACCCTGCAGCTTGCGCTGTCAAAAGGCGTAGGCTATGGAAGTGAGTCCCAGACTTATGGGAAGCAGGAATAGGGAAGGCAGATGGCCTGACATGATTCTGACCTTTCTTTCTTTGAGGGCCTGCTCTGTCTTCCAGAGCAGGGAACCTGACAGGACAGAGGCCCGAACACAGTCTCTCAAGTGCCCTTTCCTTGTATTTTCACAAACCCAAGACACACACCTACTCTGAGTTCATTTCAAAAATACTGACAGGCCTCCAGTTTGAACTTCACAAACCCTCTTTTGGCGGAGGCTCCTTGTCTCAACATACAGAAAGACAGACTAGCAGGACAGATAGGCTGTCTCCTCCCTCATCCCATCCATCTGTGCATGTGCACTGTCCAGGCAAGAGACCTGTGTGGCTTATTTCTGCTTCATCTTAAAAATCTAAAAAAAAATGACCAGAATTAGAAGGAAATTGTTCCTAAGACACAAAAAGATGGTACATAAAATTTTTCAAACATCCCACATCCCTTGAGAAAGGACATGAAGGATGGTCAGAACTGTAATGCAAATTTCAACGTTGCTCTTTAAAGTTTCCCAATGATCATGAAAGGGTGACAAACCTCAAACATATCTCATTGCAGGAATGATCAGGGATTTATCTTTTAATAAGTACATAAGCATTATATATATATATATATATATTATATACACATATATGATATATATGATATATATATAAATGAGAACTAAAGAGTAAACCCAATCTTTTATCATTCCTATACATATTAATAGTAATTTGTTAATAATCTTTTAAGTGATTGTGATAGCACCATGAACTAAAAGTATCCTTATTTGCTAATGATTTTTGATGAAGTTTCAAAGAGTCATTTTTCTTTAAAAGTAAACAAGCAACCCCAAAACCCCCAAACATATAAAAAGGTGCTGGAGCTGGGAGTTCATTAGCATCATGTCTCTGTAAAGGCAGATGCAAACACTACCTGTCCCAAGGAATGAGCCATTGGAGGTCTTTGACTCTGATACCAGATACCACAGACATGTGACCTGGAAAGGCATCATGGCCACCAGAGGAGTGATGAAAATATAAGAAGTTCCCTAACACCTGTTATTTCAGGAAAGGCTCACATCATTGTAACTTTACTCTGATGGCATCACATACTCAACTTTCCCATCCAATGAATCTTAAATGTTCTCCTACAGAAAAGGGATGCATCCAAGAACAGCTTTCAAGTGTAGTGAGGCCTTGTGGATATATGAGGCGGGCCACCACCAACTGTATGTTGTCCTTTAAACATTCTATCTATCTATCTATCTATCTATCTATCTATCTATCTATCTACCTGTCTATCTATCATCTATCTATCTATCTATCTCTCTATCTACCACACATACACACACATACACACAGACACACATATATAATCACATTCACATACTTATGCACATGCATACACATACATGTAATATATATTACTTCACAAATACTATGGAGTCTCTTCTGATCAGTTTCCCTCTGTTCTGTATCTAAAGCATGCTGGCCACAGAGCAAATTGGTTTGGGTTCCAGACTTGCTTTCAGAAGACTTTTAGAAATGCTGGAATCCCTCAGCAACCCCTTCCTCCAGGTTCTCAACTAGATGTACAACTGAACATTCTTCAAGGATCTCTGTGCCTATCTGCTGTGAATGCTGGTTGAATGTGGCTATCTGGAATGAGACCCACAACTTAGCACTTCCCATTTCCCATATTATTCTAGGGGCAGCCATGACTTTGGAAGTCAACTCTTCTTAGTCAGCCAGCAGATAAGTTGGAAGAATGAGCTCTGATGTTGGAACATGCCTAGTTCTCCGCATGTGACCATCCATGTTTCCTCTCCTGAATCAGTCCATTGACAGATGATTCACTACTTCTTTGTTTTCTTATTCTCTGATGGATCTCAGCTGTTCAAGGTTAATTGTATACAACACAGATTGAAACACAGTCTTTTGGTTCATGCTGGCCATTCTTACTTAGTTATTGTTTCTCATAAACCCATAATAAGAACATGAGTGTGGCCTCCAAGATGATGTCTGTAATGTCAAGCACCTATTCATTTCCCTGTCTCCACCTATATTTAACAATCCTTTGTCTGATTCTCCTTATTTTCTGTTTTCTACTTGTTTCTTTTTTGTAACCATAATTATGCTTAAGATTTTATGGCCATATAGGGGTGTAAGAATGCTTTACTCATTTAAAAATATCTTCTTGATAGACTGCATTATTGCATTTGTCTGTGGAAACAGAGAGTAAAGGCTAAAGGTGAAAAGGATGACATATATATGCATATATACATTATAGCTATATACATACATATACACATACATGGATGATAGATAGATACATACATATGTATATACATAGATGATAAATATATACACGTGTACATATATACATATAGATGATACATACATGTAGATGATAGATGCATACATACATATATGATAGATAGATACATAAATATATATGTAAATAGATGATATGCAAATATATACATAAATGATAGATTATCCATACATTATACATATGTTCATATAGAAATGATAGATACATACATAAATACATACATAAATGATAGATATATACATGATATATAAATGATAGATAAATACATAAATAAATATACATACATATGTAGATGATTGCTGGATAAATATATATGTGCATATGCATATATATATGATACAAACATAAACACATACATATATGATAGATAGACACATGCATACATGCATGCATACATATATAATGATAGATGGATAGATATATAGATATGTATATATGTAGATGACACATACATATATACATACATACATACATACATGAAAAATGATACATTCTACATACATAAATACATACATGATAGATAGATAACCTCAGTCTTTGGTCTTAAGGCTGGTTTATGTTTGAAGAAGTCCATTACATCATGAAGAATATCTATTTTATGGAAATAATATCTCTTCATGATACCCAAGATTGATTGTCATAACATCTATGCTGAAGTTGGACTGACTACTGGAAACAATAAATTCTGCAGGTTATATAACAACAAAGAAGGAGAGAGGCCTTGCGATCACCCATGAGCTCATTGCCTTTTTTGCTTTGAAATATTCTGTTCTGTCATGTCACACTGTTCAACTGATCAAAACTTTGAAGGTCTTTCAGATTCTGTACTCTTCAGTGTTGTTGTGAGTATTCAGATACACATCTCCTTCCAGAGTGTCCTGAGGAGAGATTGATCTATCTAAAGACACAGCCCAAGATCTTCCAAGAAGTAGCATCAGTTCCCCGGGTCCTCGTCATGAGAGAGACACTCTTCCTAGGACTGAGACTTCCAAAGGACTTCTCAAAGTCTTTGCAACATCAGCAATAAAGTCTGCTTAAGGCGATGACTTACTGTTGGTTTGTATGTGCTCAGTATGGACAATGTTAAACATCTGTTCATGTGTTTTCAAACATTTGTCTTTCTCCCCAGTAAAGTGACCAGTCAGATTTGGTATTTTAAAGGAAATTGTAGATCCTAGTTTTATAAGTTATTGATTATTGATTTATTTATTTCATTACTGGGTATTGAACCATGCAATCTAAAGTACTGTATAGGATAAGCAAACCTAAGGCTGAATTTCAACCTAAGATCTCTGTAGATGTTGATGCTTAATATATATATATATATATATATATATATATATATTTGTGTGTGTGTATGTGTATATGTGTACACATACATATATATGTGTACTTTTTGACATTTTAAACTCTACGTAAGAATTGTTTGATATGTAACAATTTCAAATTTTAATATGATCAACTGATTTATATTTTCTCAAATGGTTAAATTGACTGTCTATTATTTAGGGATTACTTTGTTGTAGTGCATTTCCGAAGATAATTCACATTAAACAATCTGAAGTTCTTTGGGGGGGATTTAAATTCAATTAATTTTTGCATACAGAATGATGAATAAAAATAAATGTACCTATTTTATTCATAGAACACGAGTGCTTCCATTTTTTAATTAGTTCTTGCTGCTTGTCTGTGAGGCTAAAGTGTCCACTTGTACAGTGGGTTTTGAGAATCCTTCCTGCTGTGCTGATGAATAGTGCTCAATGCATCACTGAGAATTCTCTCTTGTAACACGGTCAGGAGGAACATGTGAGCAAGGTCAAAGAGCAAATAGCCAGTGAATCCTCACCTATGTGGCTAATCCTTCTCCTGCTGCATTGAATCACCTGCTGAATACTTTTATGGGATGATGGGAGTCTTATAGCACTGCTTACAGAGATAATGGACTAGAAGAACCTTTTGTTGTTAAAGACTGATGCGGCATGAGCATCCTACTTCTGTCATGTTACCTCGGTCCAGGTAAACTGTCATGCAGCATTAAAAAGTGAGGTTTGGCTCTGGACAATGTATTATAGTGCACAGTACAAGAGTGGATATCTCCAGGAACACCATTTCTCCTCTAGTGTGATTCTTGCTCACCTTCAGTCTGAGCCTCCTGAGTCCCCTGGCACAGGTACTGGGATGGGCTAATGTATGTGTGTGTGTGTGTGTGTGTGTGTGTGTGTGTGTGTGTGTGTGCAGGGTCCAGAAGAAGGAGGGCAAATTGTGAGAGAAGAACCATCAGGTATGACTGTGCAAGGCCATGTGTGACATTTCCTTATCAGGGATGATTGTGTAGGGCTATGTGTGACATTTCCCTTTCCACTACTCCAAGTGTTCAACTTCCTGATAGCTTTTCTCTTATATTTTTTTTCTGGATGATTTTAAATCATCTCAAGGCTATAGAAAAGCATCCCTTTTGTTTTGTTCATTCCTGATTTTCCATTGAGAAACTGAGTGTATTCTGTGGCGATAACTGTATTTTTCCTAATTTTAAAAGAAACAAACTGATGTTTAACTCTGATCCACTGTGTACAGAGTTCCTTGTAAAAGCTAATGTGACATTGGGGGAGAACAATGGAGCCAATTTGTTTGTGACACTAGTTATACATAAAATGGACACAAATTTTGTAATACTAATACAGTTGATTAGTCCAGTAGCTATTAAAAATTGGAGGTCAGTGTTTGAATTCTAAAAAGAGGGCTTCTTTGAGCTCTGCCACCTGTTAGAACAAGGTTGGAAGTGCCTTTCAGAACTAGCTGGAGAGCTTAAGTTTGGAGTGGAAAACAGTGTATTCCTTGCAGGGTGTGAATGTACATTTTATATTTGTTCTGTGAATTGAGAATCAGCAGTACTACAAATTATAGGTGATGCTGGATAATGCAAAAGGAGATACTTCCTCCCCTAAAACACAAAATTCTATTTATATTTTTATACAGATAATACAGCTTATTATTTTTTAAAAAAAGAAAGAGAGAGAGAAAGAAAGAAAGAAAGAAAGAAAGAAAGAAAGAAAGAAAGAAAGAAAGAAAGAAAGAAAGAAAGAAAGAAAGAAAGAAAGAAAGAAAGAAACTGAGTGTCTAATTGCTAGTGTGCCAGTAGGCTGTCACTTAATATAATTAATTGCACAAGTACTGGCACAAGTACTACCTCTATGCTAAAGTCATTTTAATAATGACAGTTTTAGAATGAAAATGAAATTTGTAAGCTTACTCTACTGCAGGCTCTTCAGATCTTCATGTATCATGCCAATAAGTTATAAAATAACCTTAACTCTTCATACCAACAAAGGCAGCACATCTACTTATATATGTATATCTCTTTTGATGTCTCAGTAAGTTTTTATATTTTCTTAGAGAAATCTCCCAAATCCATTACTGAGATGCTAACTGATCCTAATACTGTTGGCAATGCTATTTTTTACTTTAATTATAACTTCTACTCAATTGACACTTGTACATAGCAACTTAATTGCTTTGGTATATTTAGACTATATCTAGCAACTTTGTTAATTTACACTATTTATTCTATTTCTATTAATCTGTCTGAAGATTTAAAAACATTTCCATATAGTAATGATCTGAAAATAATGAATGTTTAATTTTCTACATTCAAGTCAGTATTTTAATAATGTAATTTTCTTTTGTTCTTGTTATCAGTGAAGGCCTCCTATACAAATGTAATTAAAAGAAGAATTACTGGAGATGTGTGATTTTTATTTTAAGGTCCATGCTACTAGAGAGAAATGATACCAGTAAGAAAGCTTGTTAGAAACCTCTAGAGCCATTCCCAACACTGCCATCAAAACTGAAATAAGTACATGTTGGGAAGAGTTCCTAGATTACATTGTTTGTGAACCTCAAATAAGGAGTGGCTGCCTTACAGGGTAGAAATCCAGGGATTCACACAGTATTTAGGAAACAAGTACATGGTATCTACCCCATTCCCACAAGGGCCAGCCTTACAGTGGGAGGGGCCTATCTCTGTTATGAGGGTTAAATAGCAGGACATTGGAGCACCACCAAAACTTTGGCCAGATCCTTTCTACCCGAGAGTCCTAGTCTTTATGGCACAAAACACATCTGGGAATATGGCAAATAGTCCCTATATCTGAACTAGAGCAGCCACAGCGTACTTCACTGACTATGACCAATATGGGAACTGAAGTATTGCTAGGGTATGTGCAGATCTGGTAACATGGGGCCATGGCACTCTTGCATAAACAGTCTTAATGCTGAGGTACCATCTGCAAGGGATAGCCATGTTACTGCTTGTTAGACACTACAGATTCCTGTCCTTGAGCCCAGAGTTAGGTAGAGCTAGTGCAAGTGTTCTTTACAGGTAGTACTGCACGTGAACCTTAGAGTCAGAGCCAAGGCTGTGCACTGACTTCTGGGAAATAATATCCTGCCTACACAGAGCAGCAATGTGCCAATGTCTGAGTGAAGCAGCACATCACTCCCTGGGGCTGAGAAGTTGTGGGACTCCAAATCCCCAGGAACAGAGTACTGGCAGAGAAGATAGAACCCCAAGTTCCCAGAAGTAGAGCACTAGCTGAAATGAGAGAATTCTACATGCCTATAAGGATAGGACCTGCTTGTCTAGACATGGAAGTGCTCAGACACTCTCTTCCTGGGAGCAGAGTCATCATGGTGCTTCTGTTTTCCTTCTATTCTAAGCTTAGCATAAGACAAACAATGTTATCATGGAAGGAGCCTGGAGGATTCTAAACCAGGCACTTTGTATAGGCCCAAGGTTTTCAGAGTTGCTGCACCAGCACCCTCTAGAAATGGAGATATTAGAATCTAAAGGACCCACCCAGGACAGGTCCTGACATGGGCACGGGCCAAGAGATCATGTGCGCAAAAGAAGTGATTCAAACCTATATGCCATATTTTGATAGTTTAAAGTTAAAATTTCCTTAGAACCATAGGTCACGAGTCTCTGTAATATCAAACTAAGGTACGCCAATCCTGGTGAGAAAATCTCTGTGTTCTGATCTATTGTTGGACTTTTGCCTACTTGTGTGTCAAACAAAATCTCATCATAGACTGCAGCCAGCCTCCGGATCCCAAGAACACTTCAAGAGAGAGAAAGATGGCCCCACCTCCATCCATAACAGTGACTGTCTACTGAATCCTAGAAGCCTCAGGGTATCACATGTTTGCCCAGATCCCTCCTGTAAGATGGAGAGCAAGGTGAGTCAATAGTTGAGATCACAGCTGAGGCTGGCACCTCAGTGATCTGTCTCAGGGTCACTTAGACATCCACCTACAGGATAAAACCAGGTAGGAAGGCTCTCGACTCCTTGCTAACAAGAGCTACAGTGATTCTCCAGAACCAGTGTAACATTTGCTGCATTTTATGAAGTAGTTAATGATCATTACATGTGACAACTTCATAATACCAAAGTGCACAAATAATATTCAATAGGCCCTAATTAACTAACTTATTATGTGGACTGTGAGTTTTCCAGAACTGTGACTTATAAGAATATACTCCCCCCCCCCCCCCACACACACAGTAATCAATGCTGAAAAACCCAATACCCATCACTAGTGGAAGCAAATCTCCAAATGGGATATAGTGTGGGGCTGTGGACTCAGCACAGACTTTATGTGTCCTCTAGATTGTTTCCAGTATGATAGTCAGGTGTGGAGAGACTGAGCCTTCTCTCCAAGAAGGACTGCTTGCCTCTCAGACTTTGCCCAATCCCAGCTTACAACAAATCTAACACCATGCTCTGAACATTCTGGACCACTTGCTACAGAGATTGAAGCTAGCACAGGGGCTGGTAGCTCGGAGACTGCCAGCCAGAGCTCCCTATATACAGTCTGTATTTGTTCACTTGCAATTTATCGCGGTGCAGTTGAAGTCTTTCAATTAATGCATTTTTTAAAACTTATGCTAACCAGGCTGTTACTTGAAATAAAAACTTTCTCTTAGCTTACAAAGTAGCAGTCAATAAATTCTCAGTGAATATCCTGTTTGATATTTCTTTAAAGGAAAAATTCCTTGATCTCTTTCTTTCTGAACAATGTCTTATGGAGTCAAGATTTAAGCCAGTTGGAGTGTGTGTGCTGTGTGTGCACAGTGTACTATATGTTGTGTGCTATGTGTTGTATGCTGTGCACTGTGCTCTGTATACTGTGTTTGCTATGTACTGTGTGTGCCCTGTGTGCTGTGTGGTGTGTGTTGTGCTCTGTGTGCTATGTTCTGTGTGCTGTGTTCTGTGCTCTGTGTGCTGTGTGCTGTGCACTGTGTACTAAAAGTTGAGCTCACTTGCCTGTTGGGGCTGGTGGTGGTAATTTGTAGGTTGTATGAACAGCCATGGATGCTTTATAAGGATGCTTGGTAGCCAAAACCTAAAACCCAGGTATTACCTCTCTTAGGCATAGTAACATATCAAACCCAAGTTCAAAATCTATATGAAAATAAAAGCAGAAGGACATTGTACTATCTAAAAAAATAAAAAAAAGTGCATCAAATTTAATTCATACTTTTGTCTATCTGTCTGTATGTCTCTCTATATGCATGTGTATATCATATCATATTATATCACATTATTATATCACATTATATATACAAACATATATATATATATATATATATATATATATATATATATATATATATATATATATATATATATATACTTGTGTGCATGTGCATGAGTGCAGGTGCATATGCATATGAAGACCAGTGGACATATTCCTCAATCACTTTTCTATCTTGTATTTTTGTTTTGTTTTGTCAGGTCTCTCACCAAATATACAGTTCAAAAACTGGCTACACTGGCTGGCATCAAGCCTTGATCCTCCTGCCTCAGCCTCCTCAACACTTGGGTTACAGACATGAGCCACCTTGTTTGTTATATCACATGAATCCTGTGGACCTGATCTCAGAACTTCACATTCCCATTGACTGAGCTCTAACACCCACCCCTTTGCCTACTTTCTGTGCAGCTAGGTTGTGTAGCATTTAAGTTCCTCATGGAAAGACAGGGTAGACATTGTGGTGTTGCTTAATTGGATATCTATAATCCATGAGCTCTTTTCAAACTCAACAGATTTTTTAAAATTAAATGTTGATCTCTTCAAATATTTAACATAACATCTTAATAAATAAAAGATTATAGTCCTAACTCCATGAAGGCCTTATCACACTTCCAGCTAGCTATGCTTTTATTCTTTATTGCCCATCTGGCGACTGTCAGTATGATTGCTTTAGAAGCTAGAATAAAGTAAAATTCAAGTTGAAAGAACACCAACAACACTGTTAAATCATAAAGCCACATAGTCTTTTCTAGCAAGTGAGGAATGGTCTTCCAGCTTCTAACACTGTGTTCTTTGAACCACACAAATCTAAGCACTAATGCCATTATGAAATTACCCATGAGCTCCTGCAATGGTTAATGATGTCCTTTTTTTTTTCCTTCCTGGTTAGAATGGTTATTGTGATAATAAACTTGCAGGTTGCAGGAGAGGATGATTAAGTAATATATTTGTGAATCCCAAAAGATCAGTGTTCTGTGTCTCAAACGCTGGGATTTTTCTGATACACCAGGATGTAAGTGTGACTGATTGGGTGAGTCTTCTCTTCAGAGAGTTGTCTCTAGAATTGAGTACTCAAATCTCTGAAATTTCTCAGGATTTTTTCCCAAAAGTCATTTTTTTTTTTTGGAAGAATGGTTTCAGAGTAACAGGGAGACCATAGAGTTAGAAATAGAACCTCTTGTCCTGTGCACCATGTTAATGGAGGAACAGTCACCCACTCTCATCAAACTGCAGGCTAGTGGTCACCAATCTAAGCCATCACTGTCAGGACATTGTAAGTCCGGAATTGTGTTGAGTCTCCTATCAGATGCTACTAGGCTATAGTCCTTCTAAAATATAAGTGACTTCCTAGAATGTTTGGGGTGAATATCATACAGTGTATTTTGCATTCATTCACACTATAACTGAAGACTAAAAATTATAAAATACTCATGCAAAAGTCATTTATTAGGGTAACACTTTTAACAACATTTATAATAAAGACAGGAATCATAGAGTTTAGCATGTATTTCATGAAATATATGCAGAACCCCTAATGTTATTTCCTATCTGTTTACCAACACAAGAGGAATGAAGCATGTATAGCTATCTTAGTTGGGTCTTTGTCTTCAGTAACCTGGAGATTCACTTCAAAATCTTCCCATCCCCTGAATGTCCTGTCTTTTTACCAGGAAGACATTATAAACATGAAGTCATCAATTCTACTACTGAACCATGTGGGAAATAAAATGGGACAACATCCTTTGGTAGGCAAGGAAGCTCAACCAGCAAATACAGAGTCCTGTATCTCAAGCCAGATATACCCAAGAGAGCTTTGGTTTCTCAACGATAATAAAGAAGGACAAATCCCCTTTTGTCCCTTATGCCTCCCTGCATCTGGCTTTCCCTGTGAGTGGAAAGCTGTGTCCAAGATGCCTATTGAACTCTTTTGTACTTGGTCACGGTGTCTCATTTGGCCCTGACAGCTCTGTTGCTCACCTTCCATCTTTGTATTGTGCCCCTGTGATCTCTACTTGGATTGTGAGACTCTACAGTACCTTCCCAAAGTCCTAAATCAACTTCTTGCCTAATGGAATTCTTCATGTGTCTGATTTAGGGAGGATTCCAAGGCACAGTGGCTTTGATGGATGGCTAGAGACCAGACACATGCTTCACTATTCACAACAACATCCTTGCAGCCATTGTCATTATTACTGGGGAGAAGAGAGGATCCAAAGGAAAGCCAAAGAGAATCTGGCCTTTGTGGTTCTCATGAAGAAGTATTTGTGGAGACAACAGAGTTGCCTCACAGCTTCTCAATCATCCAGTCGCTAGGCTTACTGACCTTCAATTATTCATACTGATGCACCAGGAGCTCTTTGTAATTCTTGGCCTTTGTGGGGGAAGACACCCACTCCCACTACTTCCTTCATGCAAACTACACAGTTCGCGTTCTGCCTCTCCAAAGTACGTGGCAGAACCATCTTATTCTTTATGACAGCTTTAACCCAGTGCTCACCTGGGAAGCATTTTATGCCCATATCTCTGTTCTTCTGCTCAATTGCCCCTGGAAACATCATGGTTCTTTCCTTCCTAGAAATTGTCCCAACTGATTACACAGAACCCCTTAAGATAAATGTTCCAATTTTTATAACTGTGTACCAATTTGTATCAATCTGTACCCATTGCTGTCTGCTTAGTTATTATTCATTTATTTTACCATGTGGGTAATCTAAGCCAGGGCTGAGTTCATGGCAGACAAGTGTTTCTATGCTTTTCAAAGTCTTCCAGCATACCTTTGCCATTCCAAGGCATTCCTCAGCTGCCAGTATCCTTGGGTCTCCTAAGGCTGCAACAGTTTTTCAGCACTCCAATATTCTTAATGATCTTAACTGTCTTAAAAAGGCTATGAGAGACGTTTTATTAATGTTTCTTAGTAAAGGGCTTATTTGCTAATTTTTGTATGACTATCCTGAAGTTATAGGATTGGGGAACAAGATCACAGAAGCAAGCCACTCTTGTCACCTCACTGTAGAGGTAGACGGTTTCAAGAGTATGGACACCACGGATCCTGGACTGGGACACATAAGTTCTTTCTAGTTTCCTTTTCACACTGTGCTTCTTGGAGATGAGTTAGTCTGTGGATCATAGTACAGAGTCAGAGGCCGGATTCATAGTCCAAATAAGAATAGATGCACAAACTTACTGGAACTGCACACCACAGGGGCATTTTTCTTCTTCTTCCCAGGAACTTTGTAGGATGAAGTCACCACTCTTCCTGGTGTGGATTCACTGTACTCCCTGGTTCTTTGTCCTCCTGTGGCCCTCAGACCTCCTCTGCTGACATCTTGACTTTATATGCACTTGATTTTACCAATCCTGTCCTTTCCTAAAACTAAGTGTGCGATGACCATTTCTGCAGACTGCTTTACTGTCCTTCTTAGCAAGGGCCTTCTGCACAATGTGGGAATCACTTTTCACTTTTATATACACAGTGTTTTTTCAAAAATTCTATCAACATTAGTCATGTGTATGCTTGGATACAACTTTTATTTGTTACTCTCCACTAAAATGTAAATGTAAAAATCAAGGCTTGATTATTAAATGGAAGCAAACTTATATGAATAAATTTGCATATTATACAAAATATATAATAATCCATATAATATGCGTATGTGTTAGTTCTTGGGGGATGTGTTGATGGCAGACAGAATCAGAGGCAACGTTTCTGAAGAACCAGCTCATGTGGTTATGTTAGCCAGAGAGATCCTCAACAAACTGATATGCTGGAGAATGCAGAAAGTGGTGACTCTCAGCCATGTCTACCACAAGGGAAGGCAACACCAATGTTCTGAACCTAAACTGAAGACCTGAGAGCACAGAGGGCTCTGATGCCAGTCTAGGATACTGAAGGTCAGAAAAGCCAAGGCTCTAATGTCCAGGGACAGGAGGAATATGATGCTAGCTTTTAGAAAAAGACCTTGGCTGCTCACCTGTGCCCCTGGGTTGCTTCTGTCCACAGAGAGAGACCACTGAATCCAACATCAATGTCTTCCAAAAGCAGCCCCCCAAGCACACACAAAGGAGTGCTTCATTTTTCTCAATTATAAGTTTTGTTTTTATTGACATAAAAGCCCTCTTCATGCATTCTTGAGATGTGAAATTACAATCCAATGAGTATGACCAGTAAGTACTCTGGACAGTAGCATCTCTGTGTTTGTTTTTTGTTTCATTTTTATCTTAATGGGTATTTTCAATGAATGAGCTGAGGCGTTTAGTCATCTTATTGTACTACGGAAGGCTTCGAACTGCTCTCTTTCCCACTGAATTTTGATACTAATTAGCTACTCTTTCTGTTCTCTACACTCTTGTTCTCAAATGACCTTAAGCCTATAGACCCATTATTATGGGTCATATTATGGGCTCCTACCCATGAATGAGGGTAGCGAGTGTCTTTCTGTCTTCAAAATTTATTTCACTCAGCATTGCTACCCCCATTTTCTCCCATGCAGCTGCACGTGCCATCATCCCATTCTTTTTAAGGGTTAATGTTGTATTTCATATGCATATGGCGTTTTTTTTAATCCCTTCATCCAACAACAAACATCTTGAAGGATTCTGAATCTTGGCTGCTGTACATACTGCTCCAGTAAATATTAGCGTGCAGGTGTGTCTTCGTTGATGTTTTCCCTTCTGATATATGCACAGAATTTTGTCCCTGTACTTTCATTTTTTTGAGGAAAGTTTGCAATTTCCCATAATGCTGAAGAATAAGTTGCAGGACAAGTGGAATCATGTTACCAGATGGAAAAACTGGTTAGGAGGAGCAGATGAAGGAACCTCAGAAACTCTCATAGTTGAGAATGGTAGGTGTGTTAATCTGTTCCTGACCAGATTCCTGTCCTGAAGCATGAGCCCATGACAACCATGGCTCCTGGTCATATAGCACAGAGCCCAGAGTTCTCCATGCTAATGAGATATCTAGATGGGATAGCCTGATGATTTAGCCAATATGCTTTCCTTCCAAGGCATTCTTTCCTGCAAAAGGTATTTAATCTCTGGTTCACCCTGAATGAGTCATAATCAACCATGTTTCCACCATGAATAAACAATTTGGACTGTCTCTCTCATCAAGAACTGCCATGAGGGGAAGCTATCATTACCAGGCAGTACCACCTAAGTCTCCAGCAGAAAGCCTCTCCCCACCCCTGACACTTAACCATGAGCTAAGTCAGAGTCTCTCTTCTAGGGCTCAGTCCCAACTCTCAACAATTTGAGGTTCCCAGTAGCATTTCCCCAGGAATTTGGGAACCCACAGCCTTGGCCCTAGCCTCTGCTGTTTCTTACCTGGAGAAACATGGGCTGGAGCCCCCATCTTGGGCTGTTTTTCTCTTCTCCTGAGCAATGTGTGTGTGTCACATGAGCCTGGCACCCCAATGCTGGTTGGGAAAGAACATAGCTTAGTGGCTCTGTGTTTTGCCTCCCCAGCAGCATTCCTGCAGCCAAGCACAAACCCACAATAAGTAGTGTGTGAAGCTCGTCACCTGGGCATCCCATGCCCCAGTCAGCCTGACCCCTGGTTTGCATTTGCCTGTCCCCACATCTATCTATCAATTAATCACCCTTGTGTACATATACTTACTCTGTTCACTTATCTGTTTTTCAGATGACATAGTACCCTTAGAAGACCCTCTATACACACATCCCAGTTGATTTTCATTAGTTTATCAGTTATTACCTGTGTGAAACTCTGTTCTTTGCTTCTCATTTGATGCATGAGTTTAGATGTTGATACATGATTCCACTAAGTATCCCTCAGACCTATTTCATATTATCACATGGGAACCCTAAAATATATAGCTTGGGAAAAGAAATGACCCTAGATGTATTGATGATAAAATTTAGCCAGTTATCATATGGTACAAATGCTGTATTGGCCACATATGCAATTCATATTAATAGAGTATTTTCATTAATGTGAAATTCAATTTCTTACTGGTCTGTAAGAGCCAACTTAAAGGCCATGCATGTCATCCTAGAAAAGATTTGACCCCACCTTTTTTCATTTAGTTGAAAAATCAGCAGCAGTGAGGTCCCGAGCAATTTTATTACACCTAAAATCATAAGAGGCAACATGGTCACCAAACATCCCAATGTCCCTTCTGGGGGAATACCTGTCCCAACCTCAACACAGATAGGCATTTGGACTCTGGCAACTGCCATCAGCTCTCCAGGAACTGCATGCCAGCATCAATAAGAAACTTTTTTAAAAGAACAAAAGTGGTTACAAAGTTCACTTTGGTCTCGGTGATGGAATTTCTGTTTGTTTTGGCTTGCTCATAGCTGGCTTTTGTTTCTGTTTTAGAAAGTATTGTGAGCCTGGAAGACTTTAGTCCAAGATTCCATCAGCCTATTCTAGGAGATTCTCCTCTATGCTCTGTAACAGGACCGCAGAAGGGCCATGGCTCGTGTAAAAGCTATATTTCGTACTATGCCAAATAAGCATGTGGGGATAGATTTCCTGCTGTCTTCTTAATGTGGACAAGCTGGAATCTGAATGTTTCTGTATTAGTTACTTTCTCTTCCTTGTGACAAAATACCTGACTAGAAACATTTTAAGGGGAGAAAAATTTACTTCAGCTTGGCTGGTATCTCCTGGCTTTGGACTTTTCAGGTGGGGAAGGCAAGACAGCCAGAGGTTCCATAATGGTAGCCATGTGAGGAGACTTGTTCACATTTCAACAGACCAGTATGTACAAGAAATGAAACCACACTGTGACCTACAAGGTTCATTTTCCACTGATAGATGTCCTCAAACTTTCCCAAGCTTCTGATAGTCTACAGCATTCCAAAACAAGGCTAGCTGCTAGGGACTAAGTGTCAATGCACTAGCCCTTGAGGGACATTTCACCTTCAAAATGAAACAGCTGCTAAAGAAATCCTTTAGATTCTGACTGGAAACATTGTTACCGACTCAACCACTGTGCTCTAACTAATGGTAGGAAGTGGAAGTTGATAGTATGTTACCACAGAGATGACCAGCAGATGGCAACTAGAATTTGAGATAGCCATCTGCCCTGCTCCAGGTATGCACAAGTTCCTCTTTCCTTTCCTCCATACTCAGCCTCATGTGCATTACAGAGCTACATAGATTGAAGCTCCCCTGTGGGTGGTAAACAGGGCTGTAGACAAAGGTTTCCTTGCCAAGGAGAAATGAGCGAGGAATGAAGTATAAAGTTCAAAGCATGACGGATGAGATGCCTGACTGAAGGTCACACTGTCACTGGCAAACCTAGGAGGACCGTGGAACATCAACCAGCTGAAATGTATGAGCCAAAGTGGTGGAATGTGACAGCCCATCTAGCTCGCAGGCCTCAGCGGAGGCAGGGTGTATCCAGAGAACCCAGGCAGGTCAGCAGTGTTGTCATACATAATCAGAAATGCAAGCTAGGACAGAGATGTTTGTTTTCTTGGAGCCCACGTGGGCCTCTGTCTTCTTGTGGGCTGCTATGACTGCTTTGCTGAATGATAATGGGTGGGACTGACACTGGGATTTTCCCTCTGTCATTTCCCATTATGCCCTGATGGGAATTAAACAGTAATCTATCAGGATAAAGCCAAGCGAGATCTTAAAAATGAAGGGACAAAGATCTGGTCAGTGTTAGTGGATAAAATATTAAATAGTAAGGGGACACATTCAACTAAAGCAGGTGCGACCTTCATAGTCATTTTTTTTTTTGTAACAAACCACATTATTTTCCAACTCTGAATTTGGCTCAAAACAAACAAAAGTCTAAAGTCTAAAGACATGACATTTTAGGAGAAAACTAAGGTAGACCTTCAACAAGATCCAAACAACCCTAGAGGGGCCATTAGACCTCAAAGCCCAGAAGCAGAGCAACCAGTGGAAAACAGGTGACAGTGTCTGACTGTGACCTAAGAGCTGGCTTAACGCACAAACGAAAGTCAGACAATCTAGTGTGAGGTAACACTGACCTTAGTGGTCCTTCAGTTGGGAAATAAGCATCAAGACCTCAGCCTTGTCAAGGAAGTGCTCAACTTATGGACATTATATTTCTGACAAATGTCCATGTATGATAGGTGTGTGGGAGGGTTCATAGAGGACTGACATGCAGCACTGGGGAAGAGCGTTTCCGCAGTGATAGACAGTGAGTTAATTCCCTGTGTCACTGTAGCTGTAAATCTGTCCAGTGTTCTTTAATGTTCAAGCAATTGCCTTGAAACAGAAAGAGAACCTGGAAGGTTTGACTCACACTAGACATGAGTCAAAAGATGCAGGCAGGAGATGAAGGATAGCTGGGAGGGAAGGGTATAAAATCGGGAGGGATGCTGAGAAGCACAGACAGGACAAAGAGGCAGAGGATGGATTGAGCTGGACCTCTATGCCCTGTATTTTGAACTGCTGCTGGCTATGTGGCTTCAGCAATGACTATGGAGTAAGGCCCAGAAGGGCACAGGCTTCCTGGCTTCTCCAGGCTCTGTCCTCTGCTGAGTATGGGGCACTTGCTCCTTACTCAATGGAGCAATGACATCATGAACAGAAGGTCTGGGTGTGGGTCAGAACCTCTACTGTTCTGCAGCAAGTATGGAGTCCTGATCACTACTCAAGTCTTCAGTGGAACTACCTGGAGTCACTCCAGGTGTATTAGGTAGAAAATACAGTATGATCTTTGAAAACTCCCATCCACAAAGAGGAATGAGTATTCTGTGATGTCATAGAAGGTTCTGATGATATAACAGCAACAATTCTTGAAATTTATAAGTCAAAGACCTTGATGTTTGCTAATTAGCATAAAACATTCTGGCTGCCTTAACAATAAAAGCGAAGATGTTTACATTTTATAGGTATAGAGGATATATAAATGGATAGCACATTGATAAATAGGTACTAAATAGATAAGTGGTTTATAGATGATAAACATATTGATGATAGATCATATATAAATAGAAAAGTAAATAGATGACATAATTCAGAGATGATAGCAACAGTGACAAGTTATAGAGATAAACAGATACATAGATAGGCAGACAGACATATGATGGATAGGTAGATGATAGAAATATAGATAGATAGATAGATACATAGATAGATAGATAGATAGATAGAATATAGATAGATAGATAGACAGATAGATGATATGCAGATAGATAGATAGACAGATATGATAGACAGACAGATAGATGAAAGGTAGGTAGATGATAGACAGCTGAATGATGTAGTTTTTAAACCATTCATATTTTAGGAAAATTATTGCAAACTAAATGCAGCACCAACAAAACTCTAAGCATATAAGAGCCATGTCTTGGAATTCAACACTCCATAAAGGCTGAGGAAATTATGCAACAGGAGTGACCAGTGACAGTAAACATACTCAGGAAAACCATTTAGATGCTCCCTGGTGGTCTAGTGGTTAGGATTCGGCGTTCTCACTGCCTTGGCCCAGGTTCAATTCCCCATCAGAGAAGCCTCTCGTCTGAGTTTGAGGCCAGCCTGGTCTATAGAGTGAGTTCCAGGACATCCAGGACTACACAGAGAAACCCTGTCTCACCACTCCCCCCCCCCAAAAAAAAGACAAAAGAAACCATTTAACTTACACCAGCTCTCTCACAGGTCACTACAGGCTACCTGAAGTGTGGCCTGGACACCATAATTGGTCATGAGGAACCTGGGCTGGAAGTGTTGGGTAATTCCACCGACATCAGTTGGGGCAGCTGTGGCTGCAGTACTCAGCAGACAACCATCTGTTAATATCTATCTACTGATCCTTAAATTGTTAAATCACCCGTCTACCAAGTATAGAACTGGTTTTGAAAAAGGCCGGATTATGAATGTGAAGGACTCTGGTGCATTGAAGTTCTACTATCCCAGAGCAGAGCGATGGGAAACATGTGGGCCATGGGCATCTGGCCTCAACATGGGGATAAGGAGGCCAAGCGCAGGCGAGATGAAAGACAGCAAATGATTTCAAATACGAAGAGAAATCCTTTTGGCTAAGAATAACGGTACCTTTGCCTCTTTCAAAACTTTCCACAACAGATGGGTAATATTCCTACCAGGAAGCTGGAGACAGTGGGCCGATCTCATCAATGTTATTGTGTCCAAGACTGAGCAGAAAGCATTGAACATACAGTCTTCAGCATGTAAATGATCCCCAGAAGCCAGCTCTCAGACAAGGTGAGAAGCATGCACTCGGCATCTGTATGAGGAGGAACAAGCGTAACCAGCCAGAGCAAACTTCCTCTAGAAGGAGAAGACTCAGGAATGCCTGAGTCTTTGGGTCCCCCCAAAGACCCCTTACAACATTAGTTATTTTCTATAACAGGAAAAAACCCTAAGATTCAGCAAATGAAGAGTTTCTGATTTAAGTTGATGAAAGCAAATTCCAAATTCCTCATAAGTGAATTAATTAATCAACAAAGGGCTTGTCTTATATTTAAGCTTAGAAAGTCAATACCACTCTGCTCTCCTTCCTTGGGAGTAAGCACAGCCTTTGCCTAAGACTGATGTGTCCCACTGGATGATGGGAGAATTTTAACATGGTTCTATTACAGATCTTTGTTCCTTTTCATCACAGGATGGTGTCTATTGAACTGTTCCTTGTGGTGTATCAGCATCCATTTCAGCAAGTCATCTTTCAGGCATCTGAGGTGTGATTTTACTTCCCTTTCTTTGCAAGATCTGGGAAGATATAAGTATCAGAGTGGGGGGGGGACACAACTATTACAGCAGGGGGATCACTAATCACAGGGGGAATCACCTATCCCAGGGAGATCACCTATCACAGGGAGATTACCTATTACAAGAGGATCACTAATCCCAGGGATCACCCATCACAGGGGGGTCACCCATCACAGGGGGATCACCCATCACAGGGGGGTCACCCATCACAGGGGGATCACCCATCACAGGGAGATCACCTATCACAGGGAGATTACCTATTACAAGAGGATCACTAATCCCAGGGATCACCCATCACAGGGTGATCACCCATCACTGGGGGGTCACCCATCAAAAAGGATCACTCATCACAGAGATTACTCATCATAGAGATCACCCATCACATGGGGATCACCATCACAGGGGGAATACTCATTAAAGGAGGATCACTCATCACAGGGTGATCACCCATCACAAGGGATCATTCATCACAGGGATCATTCATCACAAGGGATCACCCATCACATGGGGATTACCATCACAGGGGTTGTCCTGTTAGAGAGGGAACACTCATCACAGGGGATTCACCCTTCATATGGGGGCACTGATCTCAGGAGGAGCAACAATCACAAGGGATAACACTCTTCATGAAGGATCACTCATTACAAGAGCTCACTCATCACTGGGGATCACCCATCACAGAGAGAACACTCATTAAAGGAGGATCACCCTTCCTAGGGGGCTGACCCATCACAAGGGATCACTCATCACAGGGGATGACCTATCACAGGGGAATGCTCCTCCCAAGTGATGCAACCTTTATATGGGGACACCCATCACAGGAGGAGCATCACAAGGAGGATCATTCATCACAGCAGGGATCACTCACCACATTGGGTTCACCCATTATAGGGGATTCACCCATCATAGGAGCAGCAATCATTGTAGCTGTCCCCATAGGCTTTTTCCCCATGACATCCATCTAAGGTAGCAAGAGCTTCCAGACTGTTTGTCATATCCACTACCTTTCATTGAATTTCCATGTGCTATGCAGAGGGTTGTGGATCTCTCTGACTGCATCCAGAATACAAACAGTGCTGGTATAGGGCACAGGAAGCAACAAAAAGTCTGAACTGAATATTTGTGGTATTTGTAAGAGTATTTAGCTTGTGATATTATAGCTGCCTGCCACCACGAGTGGCTGTGGGACAGGTAGGGAAGCTAAATGGGGTGCTAATGCTCCTGACTGTTTGCATGTTTAAAGACAGACATCACTAATGTATCTTAGGCTGACCGTTTGCATGTTTATAGACAGACATCACTAATGTATCCTAGGCTGATCTTGAGGGATGTATCCCAGACTGGCCACAAGTTTGAGGAGATCCTCCTGCCTCAACCTGCTAAAAACAGGGACTAATGATTTGTGGCACCATGCCTGATTTCACGTTCTTGACTTCTAATATCCCTGGATGGAGGACTGATGCCTGGTAGTTAATGAAGTGGAGCAAGAATGCTGGGATTAGGACTGACTGGGGAAAGGAACGTGGACATTCTTGGCGTCTGTCAGTTGAGGAGTTCCTGACATGTTGCTCATTCTTCAGGCTTCATTGCTGCAGTAGCTGTGTATTCAGCTCTTATCACTTAATGTGTCTATTTTCTCAAAAAACTCAGAAAAATGACACACTGGCCTTTGATTTTGTATGGTAGAAGCATGGCTGTCTATTTTTATAGTGTTCCAACTTTTCTATGGATTAAATATACTATCTGGATCTGGAGAGATGGTGCAGCAGCTAAGAGCGTGTGCTGCTTTTCCATGGGAGTCAAGGTCTGTTCTCAGTCACAACATCAGGTGCTTATAACCACCTGGAATTCCAGTTCCAGGGGACCTGAAACCATGCTGTAGGGTCCGTAGGTATCTGCACTTAAGTGAATACCCACAAGGCTCTCTACATAATACATATATGCACATGCTTTAAAATAATGAAATAAAATATTTATGTTGTGTGTCTGTATGTATAATATTAAATAACTAATTTATTTATTATTATATTATAATAATTTATTATTATATTATAATATTAAATAACTAATTTAATATTATACATACAGACACACAACATAAATATTTTATTTCCAACAAGAAAAATGGAAACAAAAAAAGCAATATACAACTGTATCTTTTCATTTTAGGTCGAGCCTGTAAAGCTGTGATCTTTGACATATTAAACTTTTCAATTTGGGCACAGTCCTTCCCTATAAGGCATGGAAAGGTGGCAAATGGCAACTGGGTGTCCAGAAACTATTTCTTCTACACGCAAACACTCAAGACAGTTCTGAGGCTCAAGAAGACCAAGAAACTTACCAGACTTCTGACTGTGGTTCCTCTCCAAAAATTGTAGAAGGAGAAAGCAGTTTCTGGGAATGGTGGTGCTGTTGGGGGGGGGGCTGCTACATTTCCTCAGTGACCCTTGGTCATATAATTTTCCAAGACCCATCATGCATGCAGGGGAAATTTTTGATGACGCACTTAATCTTCCATTCACTGTTTCTCCTGTAAGTAGATCCCACTCATGCTCCTACAAATAACACCAATAAACCCACCGACTCACTGAGATGTAATAATTGTTTTGTCCTGATGTTGCCTAGTCTGCCTGGAGTGAATGCATGTTTCTGAGAATCACCGTGGAGAGAGTAACATATAATATTTTCCCTCATACCATTTCTGTGAGAATGGCTGAATCCACAGCAGACAAGAAGGATACTGTTCACAGTATCAAAATGTCTTGGTATAGCCACTCAGAAGAATAAAACACTGCATATCCAATTAAGTAATGTCTTACAACCTCTACGTTTCGTTCACAGTCCACGAGCACCCAGTGCAGTGAATGAGCGTCTCCTTTGGAGGGGTAGGCTGTAATTGAAAGCTTGGCCTCACCTGCCTCTTTAGAGAGGTGATGCTGATGGACAGGTGTTCTCCAGAGGACCCTCTGCAGATCTGAGCTTCTCAGTGAAGAGTCTTAGTTTCTCCAGCTACTACAGGGACTTGTTAGGCAGCTGAAACTGGTGATGTTCAGAGAAGTGTCCTGTGCAGACACAGACTTCTGGCATTTTTCAAACTCAGAGGCCAAACAGGTCATACCTCTTCGTATTACATCTTGAGATTCCTGGCATATGTGTTCAGAATCACAGCCTCTGAGTGCAATGCAGAAACCTTCCCACCACACTATCACAAACCTTAGTTTAAATTCCACATCAATTTGAGGGTAATAACCATCACAAACAGATCTGTCGGAATGTCCAGCATCAGTTAGAAGACTAGGATGAGCTGACAGTCTACGGTGTTTTGAAGACACACTGCACAGAGTCAGTGCTCAATTTTTCATTCTGGAGCAGGAAAAAATACTGTACAGACTCAAAATGTTTCAGGACATTAGGTTTTTGTTTCTTTCTTTGTAATTTCTGCAGATAACTATATTGTTTAATGGAAAGGAAACTTTTCCTGGCATATCTTGAAATTCTCAAAATTCACACACACACACACACACACACACACACACACACACACACACGCTTGACTGCTGTGGCTTCAGTCATTCTCACAGAGGTCTGAGAGAAAATATTATTGTACTACTCTCTCTGTTGAAATTCTCAGAAACATGCATTCACCCCAGGAAGACTAGGCAATATCAGGCCAAAACAATTATTGCATCTCAGTGAATTGGTCGGTTTATTGGGGTTGCATATAGGAGCCTTATGGGATCTACTTACAGGGAAAACTGTAGACTGGAAGGTAGCTGTTTTATCAATGTATATGTATATGTATGTGTATGTGTATGTATATGTAATGTATATGTGCATGTATACATTATATCCCATAAAAAAACAATACAAAACTTTTATTTTCATGCTGGCAAAAACAACCCAACAACAACAACAACAAAAAACCAGATACACTTAAATCAAGAAAGACAATATGTTCTGACATTTCACTGTTACTCTGCACACTTGCAGCTGGTCCTTTAATAGTCTGTGCTCTCTATGCTCTAAACATGCCAGCATAGGCCTCTTGAGTGTCTAGTTTCCATCTTGCCAGTTCTCCCTCACTCCCGCAAGGTTTCCCATCTGAGCCGTGCTCATGATGCTTGCTCAAATCTGGGTTTGCAGGTTCTTCCAGCTTTAAGCAGATATAATTCTGCAAAGCCACATGCTCTGCTTCTGCCTTCAAGTCAAGGGAAGATAGGAGAGTCCAACTGTGTGGGAATAGACAGAGGCTGGCCTGGAGCCATACCATCGGACTCACCCTTGTACTGGAACTCAGGTGATTCTAACACTGGACACTTAGGTATTCAGTCCCGTACAAAAATGCATATCTATTGTCTGTGCCCTGGATTACTCTCTGTTGACCCTACCTGCCCTTGGGGATTGGAGATGAGGTGACATGGAGTCAGTGACACAGACTCAGGGGACAGGTGAGAAATAGCACAGGAAGCTCATCGGAACATTGTTGTAAGCACCTTTAACACTCTCTACCCGTGCCCCATTGATTCCCAGGAAGTATCTTCTAAACAGAAGTTACCAATTGTCTGGCATTGTCTACACCAGCAATCCTTGGCCTCTTAGGCAGTCTTCAATTAGGTCTTTCTGTAGGAGATGTCTTTGTGGCTGAGTGGGTCCTGCCATTGATGCAGAGGTGGCCACTGCTGTTCCTCCGACATGCATACATAGATGTACAAACATCCCATACTACCTTTCTTAATCCAACTTAGTTACATTTCTGTGATGTGTAACTGAAGGCAGATAGAGATCATAGGACACTCTACTGGCCTGATAAAATTCTGCTATAAAATAGCTGCACACCATGATAGCATGAGCAGTCATCAAGGAGGAAAATAACAAATGAACCAGGGCTTCAGCAAGATGTTTACACCCATAGACTTCCTTGCTCTGTATGCAGAATCCCTAAGATGTTTTGTGTGTTAGCATTTGATCCCTATTAAAACCCATAAACAATCCAGTGTCACCCAAAAACATTGATGAGGAAACAAAAAGAAGGTCCAGTGCTTGGCTAGCACAACATGACCAGCAAACAACAGAGCCTGGACTGGACAACTAGTTGCTTGTTGCCTCTGCTCAGACACCCAGTGTGTCCCATCTGGGCCACCTCATTGTCTGCAAGAGAAATGACTCCCTGTGTTATGATTGCTGGTGGTGCAGACTGCTGAGGAGGGACTTCAGATGGCAGGACCTCCTTATTCAGCTGTAAAGTCAAATTTGATGGACATAAGTTGAATCAGTCAGTTTGCTTGTGCAAGACCTTTCTCTCCAGTGCTAAGATGCATCTGGCATTAATATGGCTGCTACATTCCTATTCTTCTCCTCCCTCTGGAGGAAGAGACAATAGGGATTAATGATCATGCACACTCACATGTTCCCTTCACTGAAAAGAAAGCCCATGATGAAGTGTGAATATTCTGTATCGAAACTCACTCAGAAGAAAGCCCATGATTCCAGTCAAGATGTTGTCCAACCTATTTCTAAATGTCACTTTGTAGCCTTGTTTATCTAATCAGCAAATGAACTTCTTGAGGAGGCTGACGACCTCAGGTATCCTGTAACCCTATGAGTCTAGTTTTTTTCTTTCTGGTACAGAGCAAGAGCAGCCCCTTCCATCAACCCCTGGAGATCACAAGAAGGGATATTTGGAAAAATAACTGAAAGGAAGACTTGTGTTAGGGGCCATTCTGCTGGCAAGGTGAGCTGTATCCTGAAGCTCTCAGGTGTCATAGGAAGTTTCTCTCTGTACAGTGCATGGGACTCTTCCAGTTTGAACTTTCACCTTCAGCATGTACTTGTGATCTCCATGGCTATACATGCTCCATGCATGAGGTTGATCCAACCGCTTTCTACAAATCACCAAGAGAGCAGCTCATGATATGTCCAGAGCTGGGGAAGATTTATGAGCATTGATTGACTTATAGAAGTCACATTTAGTTGGTCACAAGAGAGCATAAACATACCTAGAATAAATATTGTTGGTGCTGAAAGGTGTGTGTGTGTGTGTGTGTGTGTGTGTGTGTGTGTGTGTGTGTGTATTAGGTCAAACTTCTTTCTCACTGGGAAACATAATTTTGCTTTGTTGAATAGAGATTGAGACCTTATGAAATATTAAATTTCAGTCTATTCTGCACTGAAATTTTTTCTAATTGTTAAGTATGACAAAACTTTTATTTTTAATCAGCATATGACACTGGGGCCTATAATGCTCCCTTGTTTTAAACCCAAGATCCTTATTTGATAATCCAAGACTCCCTCAGTTAGTCATCAACACACATAAAGCAATATCTCAGGGAAGGCTCTGGGATGTATCAGTCACTTTATGGGTAGATTTAATGAGAATATTGTATAATCAAAGAAGCATTTTCTCATAGGTCACAGTCAGCTTCATAAAGGAATTTGTGTGGATAATGAATGGAGGTTACACCTGGTCTTACTATATAGTTTAGTGGCTAGTCCTCTCAATGTATTTCTGTCTCTCAATTTTGTGTTAGTTGCTATTTTTGTGCTCCATATGAACTTTAGAACAAATTTGGTAATACATACAAATTTACTTACTGAGATTTTAATAGGGTATTATTGAATTTGTGGTAAAATAATATCTGTCATTTTTTAAATTCATGTTTGTAACTAAATATTTAACTTAACCCCTTCTTTTACAAGAGACCACTAGTTAGATGCAACAAAAGACACAACTTTCCCTCAGAGACAGAGATTCTAAAGAACATTCTTTAAAGGCCAAAATATTCCCATGGTGGCCAGAAGAAATGTGAAAGGTACACCATTTTCCAGCACCAGGATTCTTCTTCAAATGGCAATTGAATTCTAGTCACAGATGCAAATGTTCAACTCTCTTTCTGAGCCATGGGTTAATTAAAACAATAGCACTCATGTTGATAGTGCAAGCTGAGAATGTTAACTTATACCTATAATTCCAGTCACTGGAGTGCTGAGGCAGGAGGATCAAAGTTAGTTTGAGGATAGATTGAACTAGGTGTAAGATACTGTCATGCCTCACAAGAAAGAAAAAGAAAAGAGAGACAGAAATAGAGAGAAAGAGACACAGAGATCAACAGAGACAGAGAGAGACAAAGAGACAGAGAGAAAGACAAAGAGAGAAAGGCAGAGACAGACAGAGACAGAGTAAGAGACACACAGAAAGATGCAGAGAGAATATAAGATGTTACTTAGTTGTTGTTTTATGTGTGATTTTGCAGTCTGTGCTATTACACTTCAGTATCTTTCTTGAGGATGTTATAGTTAACAAGGAAGCTTAAGTAGACAGAATCATTTACCACAAAGACAATTTGGGGAAAGGAGTATGTGAAAATAACATGTGTGATCATCTGAACAATTAAATGATATTATAGGATTTCAGAAATCTGAGACCCACCCAGCTCAGTGGAGACAGACAATTCTGCAGACCTATGATGTAGGGATGCTGGCTTTGAGGACTGAGGTATGAGAGGGGAGGCAGCCATGACTGGCACCGGAGTTCATTTTTCCCTGTGGTGTCAGGATTTGAGTTATGGGGAGAATCAGGACCAAAGGCCAGAGAGTGTGAGTTGAAAGCTTGGTCTATCACTGCCAGGTTGTGGGTCCTGGAATGAGACACTCTGTGCCTGTGCACATCACACTTCTCAATTACCATGCCATGGACCTGCATCTGTGATTCCTCTAGTTCTTAAAGAGATTGTATGGAACGGTTCCTTTAAAGTTTGTCACAGTACTGCAGGATAGCAACCTGCAGAATTTTTGTTGGCTCCCATCAAAAATGGGGGACATCTGCCTGCCTTGGGAAAGGGATGAGACCCAGGAATCCTCAGAAAGTCTCTACAGGCAACAAAGGAGCTGACTCTACCCAGGAGGGCAGGCACTGCCTCCTTCCTCTCTGCTTTATTGATAAAGCAATTAGGTTTCCACCATGGCAGAAAATATTTCTCTTTACCTAGTAGCTGAGCCCAAACGCTCTACAATGTTTCCTTGAAAATCTCACCATTGACTTGAGAGCCCTCAGATATTTTTCCTTTAGTGCTCGGAACCCCAGAAAGCCTGCTGATAAATATCTTCTGTCAATGTGTCTTTACAATTAGAGAAAAGGCCTGTTTTCCACTGTATAAGGTAGAGTCTTAAAGATGTATGTGAGTGTGTGCTTACTTGGATGCTATGTCTGCAACAAATGTAAACATGTCAGCAGACTGTCAGAGGAGAGCACAAGTGTTTAGGAGGTTTTGCTCAGGCTTTGATCAAAGGGTAACACTTATCTTAGAGAAGGTCATTGCAATCTTACACACACACACACACACACCACACACAAACACAAACACACACACACACACACACAACAAAGCAGCTTTAAAAAAAGATTAAGATCCAAGAATTGAAAATATAACATTTAGTTTCTAAACCAGTTTAGAAGGAAACAATCCAGGAATGATAAAAATACCAAAGCCTACCAAGGATGAGGATGAGGGAGCTAGCAATGCATGAGCACAATGTCCTTGTGATGGCTTCTTTCTTTTTTCTCCTTTTCTTATGAATTAGACTGGTGGTCAGAGGCTATGTTGCTGCTGAAGTCACAGCAGGGATGTTTGTTGTCCCTAAGGCTGAAGATAGATAGTAAAGATTCTTGAGTGGTGTAATTTTTCTATGTGGATCCAGCTGCCTACACATGCCACCCTGACACTGTATAGCCTATAATGATGAACTGGGATGGACTTGGTCCAAAGTTGCTGCATGCCAAGGTCAGCATGTCACCTGTGCAGCTCACTTGTTCCTCTCTTCCCTCTGAGGAGAAGATCCAGGAGGTCAGGGATCCAATCTTTCTCATCTCCACACAGAATCCAGAGCTTGCCATACACTGCTTGATGCAGACTGGTCTCTTTGTGAACTGAATCAATAAACGTTTGAGCACTGAAGAGTTAATTCTACCACTGAAGGAAAATGGTGGCTATTGGATGAAAAAAATGTTCAAAACTGAAAACAACAGATGCTCATAGATTATTGTATGGTCACTGCCACTGGTCAAGGCTGTGCCAAGGTCACATGATCTTCCCTCAACTAAACCACAAGTTGAAATGATGACTGAACATATTCTGTGACATGAGAAGCTTCTGGGATACTTATGTTAACCCTACTGTCATTGTTGCTAGAGTGACTCTCTCTCCTAGTTGCTTCTTATTTCCTGAGACAGGAGACTTCCAACAGAGGAGACTTGAAATGCAGAAGCTAGTCTAACTTTGCTAAAGGAGGCACCAGGTGGAGGCCTTGACACTTCACTCAGAGCTATGTCTTCCCATTATTCTTGTCTTATGGTTGTGCTTCTCTTTCCTGTCAGAAGGTCATGTTTGATTTCTCAGTCATAACCTGTCTCTTCTTCCCTCCTGTCATCTTCAGATTAGTTGGAAAAGGTGACCCCACTGTTATTTCTGGAGCTTTCCTTTGCTTTCTTTTGTTGACTAAACAGGCACAGTGCAGTTTTCCCACAAGTGCTTCATCTGGCTCCCAGGGTTGAGCACTATACACTCTGGGGCACTGGTGTGCTTTGTTCCCCACGGGCTATGCTTTGGCAAAGAACCCATAGTGCTATATCCTCAGTGGCACCAGCTCCCATGTTCCTCACTGCGGTGCTTTCAAAATGCTTGGCCCATAAAGTGGCACTATTAGGAGATGTAGGCTTATTAGAAGAAGTGTGGCCTTCTTAGAGGAAGTTTGTAACTATGCAGGCATGGTTTGAGATCTCATATATATGTTCAAGTCTAGACACTATGATCCAGACTTTTCTCCTGGTTGATTGCTGAAGGCAGTCTTTTCCCAGCTGCCTTCCGATCAAGATGTAGAACTCTTGGCTTCTCCAGAACCATATCTGCCTGCAAGCCATGTCTACCTAAAAGCTGCCCTGATTTCCACCATGATGATAATGGACTAAATCTGTGAGACTATAAGGCAGTCCCAGTGAAATGCTTGACTTTGTAAGAGTTGCATTAGTTATGGTGTCTCTTTATAGCAATAAAACTCTAACTAAGACATTTGCTGACCTGGCCCATTGTCATATTGCCTGTCATTTACCAAGATTAGCTTCTCTCCTGGCTGAAATACTCAATATTTTTAATGACTTAATTGCATGTGTTCTTATTTGAATTCCAAGACATTTCTTCTAAACAATCATACAAGCTTCAAAGAGAATGCAGCCAACTGGCTTGTGGTCCTGATCATAACTGAATGGGCTCCTGCCTCCTCCTCAGTGTCTGAGACACAGTGCTAGCAGTCTTTCAAGGCCATGTAAGGATTTATGAAGGAAGGGATAGGGGTAAAAGACAATTGAGAGAACTTGCATGTAAATGTGTGTGAATGAACAGGTGCCTCACAACTGCTTAAGGAAATCAAGAAATATTATTCTTAACTCATATGGGAGTATGCCATAACTATACTTATATACATTTGTGTGTGTGTGTGTGTGTGTGTGTGTGTGTAGGTATGTATGTATAACTATGGCTGTGCTATCTATAATTCGTGAAAAAAAATCAAGCTCTCCAGGCATGTCCTTCTTCAGATCAGATGCAAAATTCCATGACTTAATCCCAGGGGACTTGTATGAAAACTGGAGACCCCTATAGTTTGTGACTAGTCAAGTCAGAAAGAAATGGCTATAGTGCCCTGCCTATGTTCATAAGTTAGTATTTTGTTCATCATGGATACCTTGCTACCACTTCAATTTTTACTGATTACTGATTTTCCCAGCCACTACACTTTGAAATTGAGATTATGTTTTCCCTGCTTAGTTCTAATCCTGTAGAGAGATTCTGTGTGTGCTGTGCCCAGGTGAGAGCTGTACACAGAGAACACAAGAAATTTCAAAACTGAATCCACCCACGCTGATCAGGTCAATGCACCTAGCACTTGTTCTGGCTATTCTAATGCTTGGAGGATTGGCATATTGGTGAATGCAGGCGGGTCCAAGAGGCCACAATTCTTCATTCAAAGAAAAGCCCTGGAATGCTTCAGAGATGTGAGCAAAATGTGAAGCTACAAGCTGCTCTGCTGCT
The DNA here is from genome assembly GCF_947179515.1 of Apodemus sylvaticus. Taxonomy (NCBI): domain Eukaryota; kingdom Metazoa; phylum Chordata; class Mammalia; order Rodentia; family Muridae; genus Apodemus; species Apodemus sylvaticus. The sequence continues at coordinate 6,147,714 of NC_067487.1, read as the reverse complement.
GCAGTGTGCATTGAAAGCCCTCAGAGCAGACGAACTAGAGCAGCCCCTCAACCCTTTCAGAACATATGTGTCCCCATGAGAACCAGTTCATCGCCAGGGACAAGCAGCCTCCTGATGCAATACTGTCATCCATTATTTTCTTGTGACATGTGCTGCACCTGGAGGGCTCCAAGCCATAACACCTTAGTGCTGTCGCTTGGGGGTGGGGTAATATTTTGTCTTTACGGAAGAAAAGGTCAGGCCTGAGAAGTTTTAGATAGCTTTGATAGAAATCAATACAGTGAAGGGCAAATTTTCTACAAAATATTTTTGAATGTTTTATTTATTGGACATTCAGCTATACAAATTAGACACATGGGACTGAACGCTGGAATTTGTGGCTGTGGCTTTTGTAGAATGTCTGCACCAACCTTTCATGCATGCCCAAGCTGAAACTGACTTAGGTGAGCTAGAAGTATTTAACTAAGGAAAAGTAAAGGGAAGGAGGAGAAGGAAGGAAGAGAAGAGGAAGGGAGGGGAGAGGAGATGAGAAGAGAAGGGGAAGAGAGATGAAGGGAGGGGAGAGGAGGGACAGGGTAGGGAGGAGACAGGGAGAGGAGAAGATAAAAAGGGGGAGAAGAGAGGAGGGGAGGGGCAAAAGGGAGGAGAGAGGAGCAGAAGAGAGAAAAGGAGGGAAGAGGAGAGGAGGGGAAAAGAAGAGGGAAGAGAGAAGAGAAGATGAGGAGAGGGGAGAGAAGGGGAGGATCAAGTCAGGTCGGGTCAGGGAAAAGAGAAGAAAAGCAAGAAAAGGAGGTGGAAGCCTGGTGGTGGTGGTGGCGCACGCCTGTAATCCCAGCACTCTGGGAGGCAGAGGCAGGCGGATTTCTGAGTTTGAGGCCAGCCTGGTCTACAGAGTGAGTTCCAGGACAGCCAGGGCTACACAGAGAAACCCTGTCTCAAAAAATCAAGAAGAAGAAGAAGAAGAAGGAGGAGGAGGAGGAGGAGTAGAAGGAGGAGGAGGGGGGAGGAGGAGGAGGAGGAGGAGGATGAGGAGAAGAAGGAGAAGAAGAAGAAAGAAAGAAAGAAAGAAAGAAAGAAAGAAAGAAAGAAAGAAAGAAAGAAAGAAAGAAAGAAAGAAAGAAAGGAAGGAAGGAAGGAAGGAAGGAAGGAAGGAAGGAAGGAAGGAAGGAAGGAAGGAAGGAAGGAAGGAAGGAAGAAAGGAAGAAAGGAAGGAAGGAGGTGGGGTGGTAAGGAGAGAAGCCTGTCCTCAGTAGCTTGAGCCAATAATTAATTGTATTCTTATATAAAAATATGAATTAACAGTCATTGTTTTGCGATGTAGCCTCACTTTGCCCTTGTGATTGGTACAGACTAAGCTTTGTGCTAAGGTGATGCTTGTAAAATCTAAGAGAGCCCTTTTCTCGTTTAGAGATAATCTCCCCTAAATGGAGTGGGTAGGGCTGTCTACACCTGCAGAAAACCCATGCATCTGAACAGGGATCCACCTAGGTGAAGCAAAAGCACAAGAAGTCATCTGTCTACAAAGTGACTTCAATAAGGCTGAGGGAAGCCTTGGAAAAATTCTGCTCAGGGATCCATAAATAGTGTGAGGCAGAACAGTCTAAAAATTGAATTTCGTGCATAACTGAGGTTGGTAATTACCATGAAAACTGTTCACTCATATTCATATGGGTAATGTGGACACAGAAAGGGTTAAAATTATCCCTTAAAATGTGGGAGCAAGGGCTACAGGTAAAAAGCATGATGTTATAATACAGAGGTATGTGTGGTTTTGTCCCCGAAGGATTTTACAGACACACACACACACACACACACACACACACACACACACACACACAAACACTTTTTTCAGCATTTGATAGTTACAAGGAAAATGTCAGAAAGACATTGTGGACTCACTAAAGGGCAGAATCCTCAGAAGGCTGTTGCCTTTTACAGACAAGAAGGTCTGATTCCTGTCACCCAAATGAATATTTCACAGTGTGTTTAAATCATGCAAAGAGCAGGTCAACTTGATAAATACATTTTCATTCCAAGCTGTTTCCCATTCCTTGTTTTGTTTAATTATTTGTTTATGATTTTCTGTTATTATTAGATACCTTTTCTGTGGTAGGATCTGTATTTCTTTCTTACAATGTTCATATAATGAACTTGAGAATGGGCCTACAATTTTCTTGGATATTATGAATAATGAAGCAATTGGAATCTTATAACTCTATCTACACACACACACACACACACACACACACACACACACACACACACACACACACACACACCAGAATTTATAACACATATTCCAGAGGTAATGAGCTTCTGTGTCGTGTGGGGTTTTAGCAATGGCTACCAAGCTTGATCTACTGTGCTCCTATTAGTCCACCAGTCCTGGCTTCCTCATTCCTTGTGAGTATCAGGACTGTGTCATCTCACCAGACAAAAGTGCCACTGTGTTAATCTCACTGTGGTCACTTGTGAATTTGCCCACACTTTTTCAAGATTATTAGGAATTTAACTATCCCTTTCTCGATGTTGTCCTTATTTCTCCTTTAGGTTTGCCTACCTTTGCCTTTGTCACCCTGATGGCTCAGTGTTTTTAAGGAGATCTGGGGGCCACTCTGTCCATACTTTCTCTCTGTCTATGGTATGTTCTCTCCAGTATGACACCCTGCAGCTGTACTTTAGGGTTTTCTGGGCATGACAAGGCAGCCAAGAAAACACTTTACTTGGAGATGAGATACACAGGAGGGGAAGGAAATTGGCAGGTAGACTGGGGACAGATTCCTTTGACAAGACCTGCCTGGCCATGCTATCTCTACAGCTTCCCTTGTTGCACCAATACCCTAGGTTTCTCTTGTCCCAAGTTAGGGAAGTTGAGGAAGTCAGTCAGATATAGACATGCATTGGGTCAGTTTTATACAACCCACCACGGCCTCATGTTCTAAACACTGGTGAATGCTGAAGGCAATCTGGGGATGTAATTTTGGGGCACTGGACAGAAGTTGTGTGGGCTGGGTGTCAAATGCATTCTACAGATAGTTGCACATGATATTTGTCAGATCCAAGTTCAAGTTGATTCATAAAGTTCATAAAGAAAAGTTCATAAAGAAAAGTACAGAAGGAACACAGCTAGCATCCACTGCTGGCCTCCTGGGATGAGCAACAGGACATAGTACTCACAGTATTGTCTTGATAAGACCACACAGCCCATAAAGCCTGGCAGTTGCTACTGGATCAGTGACATGAGCTACAGAGGACATAGTGCTGCTTTGGGATAGAGGAAGGGTAAAGGGCTCATGGGCAGAAATCATCCTCTGATCATCAACCCTGTGACCTGCTTATTATTGCAATGTTTAAGTAAGTCTCCTTTCTCTATATTAGCTTCTTCCTGCCTTTAGGTCTATAGTTATAGGAAAAAAGTCAAAAGGAAATAAAAGAAAGCACTGGGATTTCAGGGAATGCAAAAGTCCGATTTTATCTAAGAGTTGTGAATTTGTTCTAGAAACTCAAATATGTGAGCGATGTTGTGGGTAGAACTGCATGGGTATTAGTATTGGCAGCAAGCTGAAAGCTTGCCATGTTACCCAGATCATTTTCAGCGTCTGAAGGGATGTTTTGATGTCTCTGTACTGCCATTAAATGCATGACTCTATCTTGCTACCCTTGCTTCTCAAGCAGAAATTTCAACAAATATCTAAGGACACAAGGTGATTCTACCACAGTGCCCACAACCGCAGCAGTTTCTAAGGACCATATCCATGTAGGTAGTGTAGACCGTGCTCGACCCTCTCCATGGAAAAGCATATGAAGTTCCCCTAGGTGAGAAAGAAAGAGGTGCATATCAGAGCATGCTCAAGGTTATAGTGTGGTACATGGACAAAGGTAGTGATGAATGTGCCCCCAACTAAAAGACCCATAAATCTACATCAAACCCTAAAAGAGTTATTATGACTTGAGTGTATGCCTCTCTTGCCCCAGGTCAAGGAACTCTAGGAGATCCCAGAACTCCAGTTGGATCTAGGGGTGCATTGCATCAGCTTACAAAATACCTCATGGTACACTGGGGGAATGATGAACAGAATCCTAGTGTATAACTTCTTTAGAAGGCAATGCTGTGCCAAAATTTTTGTAGATTTCAATGATGTCACACAGTTGCAAAAAGTTGGACTCATCTGGTAAGAGGAAGAGCTAGAAAGCAAGAGAGGGAGAGAGTTAGAGTGAGTGACAGAGCACGCCCAGGACACTAGAAAGAGTGGGAGGGAATGAGGAGGGAGGTGGAGCACATGGTTTGTCAAAGACATCTTTGGTCATTCCTATCACTCTTCTCACCTTGGAGCCCCAGCACTGAGTCTGACTGAGGACTCCCTGGGACAAGAACCTATTTAGCCCCAATGTGCTGACCACATTGTGTATAGCTATCGTTTTTTTCTTCATTCTCTTTCTTTATTTTCCATCTTCTGGAGAAACAACACAGCTCTCTCAGTAAGTGCTAATCAACCATCTCCGATCTCAAGTTTTCTCCATAGCACCATAGACAATCGCTTCTTCACTGTTGGAGTTCTTATGGGCAGCTTAGAGGCCACCCGAGATCCTAGAAGCAGAGACAAGAAATCCCCAGGATGAGAGACCTAGCTAATCTAGTGAGTGAGAATATACTTTGGGATTGCTGAGAGACCCTGCCTCAATAAAGTATAAAGTGATTGAAGATAACCTGAAATCAAGACTTGTTTTACACACACACACACAAAATGTATATTCATGACCACTCCTCCATACATATATGAGTCCACATGCATGTGAACATGCAATCATATGGTGAAGCAGAATGATTTTCCATGAGATACTATTTGAAGGAAGTGTCTGTAGACATGATCAGAGCTTGGCAAGGGAAGCTGTCAGGTCATGGTCTGTAGAGGTGGTCTGATATTGGGAAGGGATGAGGTCAGATCTGTGTCTGTAGAGTTGGTCAGAGCATGGGAAAGGGAAGCAGCCAGATAGAATCACTGACTCTGGGAGACTGAATACCAGAGAATATATCCCTCTCATGACCTCAGGAGAACTCCAAGGAAACCTGAGTGTGACCTTTTATGCTCAGCCTCACTCTGTGGGGAGGAGATGGATATTAAACCACCCTGCCAATGCCCAGCTCCAGAGAGCACAGGATACAGTAAGTTATAGAACATTCATTTATTTTTAATTCAAAAGGAAACTCACAAATTAATAGATTTTACATCCCTAGATTCTAAGGCACATTCTTCTCTAAATATCATAACAAATTATTCATTTCAACCTCTAAATTAACCACACACTATCAGAGAAACACAAATACAAAGGCCTTGACTGTCCTGACTGAGTACCTAAGACATGAGTACCTAAGACTGCTGCTCTAGTTCATATGAACTTTAACTCTGAATGTGCACATCCTCCTGCCCGCATGGAAAGTGTGCTGTACACATCCTGCTGGTTGACCACAGCTCTCCTAGAGTCCTCTGCACATATTTTCCTCCACATCAGAGGATATTTCCTTCCCTCTGTGAACTTTTAGCCTTCCTTTATACTAGGGACATTTGTTTAACACAGTAATTATGTTTCTTTCATGTTATTTTTTGCTCAGTGCTATGGTGCTAAATTGTTTGTAGTTAATTCTGAGTGCCCAACTTCTTGCTTTTTTTACTCATATTTCTTCTAATAAATACCTTGCTTTAATATTTCTTCATGTGCTAATACTTAACACATTGTAAACTCAAACGAGATCACCCTTCTGCCTCTGCCTGAGTCCCACTCTATCTTTCTGGTTATTTCCTCCTTTCTTTTATAGCATTCTTTTCTCCCGTGCCAGATCCAATTCTATAAAATTAGGAAGGAATCTCGGCTGCTCTTTCGTCTTTGTGTTCAGAATTGAAGCTCCTTAGGGGCTTTAAAACGTGACCACATGCTGCAAAGAGACTGTCTTTCCTGGGCTTCCTTTGGTCACAACTTGAGTCTTATCAAAAGAGAGTTTTTGGCTTCCTTTTTAATTTTGGCCGTTCTGATTTCAACCCAGAACTATGTGTGTCACAAAGTACATTATTTCTTCTGCTCTTTCATGGGACCTTGGATAAGCTGTAAAATGATACATATCCCTCAGTTAATAACTTAAAAATTTAATAAAAAAGAAGGGAAATGAATATTATTTTTTCTTTGAGTGTGTCAACAAGGAACATACTTCATGGTGTTTTAAACTTCCCTAGATATTTTGATAGAAATGCTTAATTTATTGGACACAGGTATCACTTTCATTCCCCAGCGAGCTTTGAATTCCCAGTTTCCTTGTCCTCTGCCTGTGTTGACTACCCTTTCTAAGAAATCCCCCCAAGACTCAAGTTTAAAAGCAGCTCCATGGGAACTGATATCTTTCTCTCTCCTTGCCCTGAACCAGTCAACCCTAATTAGTCTCATTATGGCCGGATATGAAAGTGCACGTGGTCATCTTATTCTCTTTCCTGGGCCAACTCTTTCTCTGATATGGACAACTCCAAGTCAGTGGGAAAGCCAGCTGCATGCACACATTCCCATTCAACTGCTGGTAAAGCACCTACACAAATACTATCACATCTCTTCACTTTTAATAAGATTGAGAATATAAAGGTTTTCAACTACTTCAGTTCTTTTACAAACTGTTCTTCTTTTTAATTATGTGCTTTTTGGTAATTTTATGCAAGAACATGGTGGATTTAGATTATATCCATCTCTACGTCCTCTGTCCAGTGCCTCTCAGAGTGCCAGAACCCCATATCCTACACAACCAAGTCATTCTTTTAGCAACGTATACTTACATTACTATGAGGAACACATTAACCTTGGTATCTATCCATTGTGTGTAGTCACCAAAATGGTATCTTCCACTGTCTCACTAGGCATTTGTGGAAAGCATGTTCTAGATTTTACAGTGAGTTCAACTTTCCATATAAAGAATTGCACTCTGGTAAGAACCACATATTGTAAAATCCTTTGCTCTTTAGAACACATGGGTAATTCTTGCACACCTTACCAGTTATTTAGCATTACCTAGGACGCATTTCTCATTTTTCAGAATAACAATGCTGTATAACATCTATGAGCCCATGTTTTATTGCAGTAATTCAATAAAGGATCATTGACTCCATCCTATAACTGATTAAATCCCCAGAAATGTAAGGAACTGGGTTGGCTCAGAAGACCAGGCAGAAAGTGGAAAGGTCCATAATGGTCCCATGGCCTAAAGCACCTCCCTGAAATGGCTGGCTCTTGGGTACCCCTATCTTATGCTGGGGATAAGGTGGATAGAGATAAGCTAACCACACCACATAGAGCTAAAAGGAGGCTCCTGTTGCAGATTCATATCCATGTGCTGAGGTCCCCATCCTGATCCCAGATGTCTACCTCCTCAGGAAACATCAGGGAGACACACATAAAGGTACTGATCATAAATAGAATGCCACTTGAACAGGGTAAAAGACAGAGATGTGAAAGCCAGAAGCCCAAAAGTATCAAAATGTCCTCAATATTGGTGAGAGACCCATCCAATGATCCCTCCAACCTTTAAAAGCACATTGTCTTGGCCATTGGCTTCGGCTTCAGAGACATGAGACCCTCATTTCAAACTCATGCATTTGGTGTGTGGACCTTGATATATAGGTCTGCCAAATCCCATATTTCTATCGGCACCCATCTTGACAAGCAGGAGGACTTGGATTTGATAGTTCATCTATCCTGCATTTAGCAAAGGTCTTCTTTTGCTAAAGGAATCTGACTGCTCAGCTATGCAAGACTGGACTGCAGTGAGTACAGGGATCCCAGAAAGATCAGAAGGACTATGTGGTCTCTAACTTCCACAGCTTTGAGGAAGAAGTAGTCACTACTTATTCTTAGAGACTTGAAGAATGCTTTGGGAAGGATTTCATAATCCTGCTGGTTATGGGACTATTTCCCCTGAAACTACTGTCAAGATGATTTAGGCTATTGTTGTCAGCTGTCAGCGATTAGCTGAGTGTGGTGGGTACCTCTTCCTCCTCCTCCTGCTCCTCGTATCCTTCTCCTTCTCCTTCTCCTTCTCCTTCTCCTTCTCCTCCTCCTTCTCCTTCTCCTTCTCCTTCTCCTCCTCCTCCTCCTCCTCCTCCTCCTCCTCCTCCTCCTCCTCCTCCTCCTCCTCCTCCTTCTCCTTCTCCTTCTCCTTCTCCTTCTCCTTCTCCTTCCTTCTCCTTCTCTTGCTCCTTCTCCTGCTCCTAATTCTCTTATCTCTATCCATCTCTCTCCCCCTCTCCCTCCTTGCCTCCCCTCTTCTTCTTCTTCTTCTTCTTCTTCTTCTTCTTCTTCTTCTTCTTCTTCTTCTTCTTCTGCTTCTGCTTCTGCTTCTGCTTCTGTTTCTGCTCCCCTCTTCAGCTTCCTCTTCCCTCTTCAGCTTCTTCTCCTCACCCTTCTCCTCCTTGTTCTAGATTTTGTTTTTAAGTGTGTGTTGGCAGTAGCATACAACTATACATGTTCAGATACTCAAAGAAAGCAGAAAAGAATGCCTGATCTCCAGGAGTTGTGAGATACCCTTTGTAGGTTCTGGGAACTGGCTTGATTACTCTGAAAGAGCACTGCATGTGCCCAATGGTTGAGCCATCACTGCAGTCTTTCATTCAAAGTCTAAAGGACTGGTTGTGAGACACGAAGTTGGACATTTTTGTAGAGAGTAAATGAATTCTTTCTGCTAACCAATGCCAGCAGTGGATGTTGGGTCTTACGGTACACCTGAATACTTCTCAGGTATAATGGTTCTCCTGGGTTCAGAAAACTGTGGTGGACCAGACCCATGATAGACCACTGAACAGTGGCCAGGACATTTTATTTGTGCAAGCCATTCTTTGGGAAGTGCTTTGAAGCTCACTCTTAGTCAATCCTCTGAGTTCGTTAACTTTGGCTGTCATCGACATTCCACTTTTTGTCCCACATTCCAATTTCATGAAGAGTTGTTCATTGTGTATAATAAGGGAGGATGCCTTTTAAAATGATTTTATTTTTATTTTTGGTTGCTCATGTGGCTCCCACTTAACTAACTCTATTTACCTTCCAGTTTGCATCACATGTAGAATGATAGTGGAATGGCCACATTAAATACTTTGGCTATTTCTTGCATAGTCTTAAGAGGATCAGCTTTGATGACTGTTCTCACTTTGTTGCTGTCAACTTCTGATGGCCCCAACTAGTCACTGTCAATTTCTAAAGGCCTTAATAAGTCTCTGTTAACTTCTGATGACCACAGATGGTCACTGTTAACTTTTGAGGGCCTTGATCAGTCACTATCAAGTTCTGATGACCTTAACTGATCACTTCCAATTTCTGATGATCACAAATGGCCACTGTCAACTTCCAAGGGCAGTTTTCTATGTTTCCATTGAGTTTCAAGGCTCTCTTCCTAAACCACCACTACACTGTACACTCATAGTCAGGTCTTGTTGATATCAAAGGTTATGGTTTATCTTTACTTCTTTATGAGTCATTTTGAATGTAAATAAGAAAATACTTGAGTGTTGTTTTAGGTGTGTTTCTTTGTTTCTTATATTTGGAAACCTTGTTTCCAAAATATAAAATAAAAATAAAATAAATGACAGTAATAAGTCATTAACATAAAAAATGACAAGAGGGAGCATATAGAAATTAGCCACTGGGGGCTGCGGTGGCAGGAGCAGCAGTGGCTGGTCCAGCTGAGGGGCCATCTGCAGTGGAACCAAGGTGACACAGGGTCCAGGCAGGCCCTGCACCCACGACCACTGGACATCGCTGACCAGCCAGGCTGCAAGCAGCAGCGGATTTATGGTGCCTTTCACTGCACAGAAGCCACTTCAGAACTCTGCCTCCCGCCAGTCACGAGAGACTCACCTCCATCTTAGTTCTCGGACTCCAGAGAGATCAGAGAGACTAAGGTATGCAAATATAACCCAAGGCCAACATCACGGGGGTCTAAGCCCAACGGGCTTTGGCCTGTACCCAGGCCCTGGGCTGTTCGGGGGGGGGGGGGGGCATCGGGGTGCCAACCCAGCCAGGAGGTTTTTTGCCTGGGCCCGACGTGCACTCTGCCATTTTGCCTACAGGATGCCAGAGAGTTCTAGCAGGCAAAGCCGGCTAACAGGCATAGCCCGAGGCTAAAATAGTGGGGGTCTAGGCCCCAAACAGGCCCTGGACTGACCCCAAGAACTGTGCTGCTAGGTTGGCCATCTGTGTGTCAACCCGGCTTGGAGGTTGTTAGCCCAGCAGACTCTCCCTGCATTTTCAGGGAGCGTGCACATGCCTGCCATCTTGGCCACCTCACAGACCCAATTAACAGTCATAACCTAGAAAACTGGAATACCCAAAACATAATCCACACATCAAATGAGGTACAAGAAGAACGGAGGAGTGGCCCCTTGTTCTGGAAAGACTCAGTGAAGCAGTATAGGGCAAAACCAGAACGGGGAAATGGGAAGGGGTGGGTGGGAGGACAGGGGGAGAGAAGGGGGCTTATGGGACTTTCGGGGAGTGGGGGGCTAGAAAAGGGGAAACCATTGGAAATGTAAATAAAAATATATCGAATAAAAAAATAATAAAATAAAAAAAATTAAAAAAAAAGTCATAGCCTGAGGAGAACTTTGCTCAGACCTTGGCCTCCCAGGATTTTGCCTAGACTCAGGGCCTGAGCAGCTAGGCTAGCCTTGTGTGCACCAACCCGGTTGGGAGATCGGCTGCCCAGCAGAGTGATCAGCACGCAGAAAATGTCCCCACAGCATACACCCTTCAGCACTCCCTGAAGGAGCAAACTGGCACCATCAGGTTCACAGACACAATCTGGGGCAAAGCACACTAGGGCTGCAAGGGCACCCAAGGGGGAAAACAGCACATCAGCAATCTGCTACAAGGGAAATCCAGGCATCCAGTGTTGCAGAAATAGCCCCAGAGCTCCTCAGGAGGCTCAAACACTAGGCAGAGACAAGACCAACTAACTCCAGAGAACAAGATGGCAAAGGACAAACGCAGGAAGGCTACTAATAGAAATCTAGGCAATATGGCAGCATCTGAACCAAACTCTCCAATATCAGTAAGTCCTGGTTATGCCAACACACCAGAGAAACAAGATTTGGATTTAAAATCACTGGTCATGATGCTGCTAGAAGAACACAAAAAGGACATAAATGAATCTCTTAAAGAAATACAGGGGAACACAAGCTAGAAACCCGTATAATGGAAACACAAAAATCACTTAAAGAAATGCAGGAGAATAAGGCTCAAGAGATAGAAGCCAATAAAGAAGAAATGAAAAAAAAAAACTTAAAGAAATGCAGGAGAACTTGAGTCAACAGGCAGAAGTCATGAAAGAGGAAACACAAAAATATCTTAAAGAATTACAGGAAAACAGAAACAAACAAATGATAGAACTGAGCAAAACCACCCTGGATCTAAAAACAGAAGTAGAAACAACTAAGAAATCACAAAGGGAGACAACTTTGGAGATAGAAAACCTTGAGAAGAAATCAGGGGCCAGAGATGCAAATATAAACAAGAGAATACAAGAGATGGGAGAAAGAATCTCAGATGCCAAAGATACCATAGAAACCATTGACTCAACAGTCAAAGAAAATGCAAAATGCAAAAAGCTTGTATCCCAGAACATCCAGGAAACCCAGGATACAATGAGAAGACCAAACCTAAGGATTATAGGTATAGATGAGAGTGAAGATTTACAACAGAAAGGGCCAGCAAATATCTTCAACAAAATTATGGAAGAAAACTTTCCCAACTTAAAGAGAGAGATGCCTATGAATATACAAGAAGCCTACAGAACTCCAAACAGACTGGACCCGAGCAGAAATACCTCTTGCCACATAATAATTAAAACCCCAAATGCACTAAACAAAGAAAGAATATTAAAGGCAGTAAGAGAAAAAGGCCAAGTAACATATAAAGGAAGACCTATCAGAATCACACCAGACTTCTCACCAGAGACCATGAAAGCTAGAAGATCCTGGACAGATCTCATGCAGACTCTAAGAGAACACAAATGTCAGCCAAGACTACTATACCCAGCAAAACTCTCAATCACAATAGATGGAGAAACCAAGACATTCCATGACAAAACCAAATTTACACAATATCTTTCTACAAACCCAGCTCTGCAAAGAATAGGAGGAAAACTCCAATACAAGGAGGGAAGCTACACCCTGGAAAAAGCAAGATAGTAACCTTCCTTCATCAAACCCAAAAGAAGATAACCACTCAAATATAAAAATAACATCAAAAATGACAGGAAGTAATAATCACTATTCCTTACTATCTCTTAACATCAATGGATTCAATTCCCCAATAAAAAGACATAGACTAACAGACTGGATAAGGAAACAGGACCCTACATTTTGCTGCATACAGGAAACATACCTAAATGTCAAAGACAAAAACTACCTTAGAGTAAAAGGCTGGAAGACAATTTTACAAGCCAATGGTCTCTGGAAATGAGCCGGAGTAGCCATTCTAATATCAGATAAAATTGACTTTCAACCTAAAGTCATCAAAAGAGACACTGAGGGACACTTCTTGCTGGTCAAATGAAAAATCCACCAAGAAGAACTTTCGATTCTGAACATCTATGCGCCAAATGCAAGGGCAACCTCATTCATAAAAGAAACTTTACTAAAGCTCAAAGCACACATTTCACCTAACACAATAATTGTGGGGGACTTCAACACTCCACTCTCCTCCATGGACCGTTCAGGAAAACAGAAACTAAACAGGGACACATTTGGGAAGGGGTGGATGGAAGAACAGGGGGACTGAAGAGGGCTTATGGGACTTGCGGGGAGTGGGGACCCAGAAAAGGGGAAATCATTTGAAATGTATATAAAAATATATCAATAAAAAAAAACTAATTGAAGCTTTGGACCAATTGGATTTGACTGATATTTATATTTATAGAACATTTTGCCCTAAAGCAAAAGTACATATCTTTTTCTCAGCACCTCATGGCACCTTCTCCAAAATTGACCATATAATTGGTCACAGTACAGACCTGAACAAATACAAGAAGATCAAACTAATCCCATGCCTCCTATGAGATCACTATGGTATAAGAGTGGTTTTCAATAGCAACAAAAACAACAGAAAGCCCACATACACGTGGAGGCTGAACAATACTCTACTCAATGACACCATGGCCAAAGAAGAAATAAAGAAAGAAATCAGAGACTTTTTAGAATTTAATGAAAATGAAAGCACAACATACCCAAATCCTTGGGACACAATGAAAGCAGTGCTAAGAGGAAAACTCATAACCCTGAGTGCCTCCAAAAAGAAAATGGAGAGAGCATACACTAGCAGCTTAATGACACACCTGAAAGTCCTGGAACAAAAAGAAGCCAATTCACCCAGGAGGAGTAGAAGACAGGAAATCATCAAACTCAGGGATGAAATCAATCAAGCAGAAAGAAAGAGAACCGTACAAAGAATCAACGAATCCAGGAGCTGGTTCTTTGAGAAAATCAACAAGATAGATAAACCCTTAGCCAGACTGACCAAAGGGCACAGAGAAAGTATCCAAATTAACAAAATTAGAAATGAAAGGGGGATATAACAACAGAAACTGAGGAAATCCAAAAAATCATCAGATCCTACTACAAAAGCCTATACTCAACACAACTGGAGAATCTGGAGGAAATGGACAATTTCCTTGACAGATACCAAATACCAAAATTAAATCAGGACCAAATAGATCATCTAAACAGTCCCATAATCCTTAAAGAAATAGAAGGGGGTCATAGAAAGTCTTCCAGCCAAAAAAAGGACAGGACCAGATGGTTTCAGTGCAAAATTCTATCAAACCTTCAAAGAAGACCTAACACCAATAGTCTTCAAACTATTCCACAAAATAGAAACAGAAGGAACACTACCCAATTCCTTCTACGAAGCCACAATTATGCTGATACCAAAACCACACAAAGATCCAACAAAGAAAGAGAACTTCCGACCAGTTTCCCTTATGAACATCAATGCAAAAATACTCAATAAAATTCTTGCCAACCGAATCCAAGAACACATCAAAACGATCATCCACCATGATCAAGTAGGCTTTATCCCAGGGATGCAGGGTTGGTTCAATATATGGAAATCCATCAATGCAATCCACTACATAAAAAAATTCAAAGAAAAAAAAAAACACATGGTCATTTCATTGGATGCTGAAAAAGTGTTTGACAAAATTCAGCATCCTTTCCTGCTTAAAGTCTTGGAAAGAACAGGAATTCAAGGCCCATACCAAAACATAATAAAAGCAATATACAGCAAACCGGTAGCCAGCATCAAACTAAACGGAGAGAAACTTGAAGCAATCTGACTAAAATCCAGGACAAAACAGGGCTGCCCCCTCTCTCCTTATCTTTTCAATATTGTACTTGAGGTACTAGCTCAGGCAATTAGACAACATAAGAAGGTCAAAGGGATACAAATTGGAAAGGAAGAAGTCAAACTATCATTATTTGCAGATGATATGACAGTCTACCTAAGTGACCCAAAAAACTTCACTAGAGAACTCCTACAGCTGATAAACAACTTCAGCAAAGTGGCAGGTTATAAAATCAACTCAAGCAATCAGTAGCCTTCCTATACTCAAAGGATAAGCAGGCTGAGAAAGAAATTAGGGAAATGACCTCCTTCACAATAGCCACAAACAGTATAAAGTACCTTGAGTTGACTCTTACCAAACATGTGAAAGATCTGTATGACAAGAACTTCAAGACTCTGAAGAAAGAAATGGAAGAAGACCTCAAAAAATGGAAAAACCTCCCATGCTCATGGATCAGCAAGCAGGATTAATATAGTTAAAATGGCCATTTTGCCAAAAGCAATATACAGATTCAATGCAATATCCATCAAAATCTCAATTCAATTCTTCACAGAATTAGAAAGAGTAATCCTCAAATTCATCTGGAATAACAAAAAAACCAGGATAGCTAAAACTATTGTCAACAATAAAAGAAATTCTGGGGGTATCAGTATCCCTGACCTCAAGCAATACTACAGTGCAATAGTGTTAAAGACTGCATGGTATTGGTACAGCGACAGGCAGGCAGATCAATCTAACAGGATTGAAGATCCAGAAATGAACCCACACACCTATGGCCACTTGATCCTCAACAAAGGGGTGGAAAACATCCAATGGAAAAAAGATAGCCTTTCAACAAACTGTGCTGGTTCAACTGGAGGTCAGCATGCAGAAGAATGGGAATTGATCCATCCTTGTCTCCTTGTACTAAGCTCAACTCCAAATGGATCAAAGACCTCCACATAAAGCCAGACACTCTGAAGCTAATAGAAAAGAAACTGGGGAAGACCCTTGAGTACATCTGTATAGGGGGAAAATTCCTGAACAAAACACCAATAGCGTATGCTCTAAGATCAAGAATTGACAAATGGGACCTCATAAAATTACAAAGATTCTGTAAGGCAAACGACACCATCAAGAGGGCAAATTGGCAACCAACAAATTGGGAAAAGATCTTCACCAACCCTACATCAGATAGAGGGCTAATATCCAAGATATATAAAGAACTCAAGAAGTTAGACTCCAGAAAACCAAATAACCCTATTAAAAACTGGAGTACAGAGTTAAACAAAGAATTTTCACCTGAAGAACTTCAGATGGAGGAGAAGCATCTTAAAAAAATGCTCAACTTTATTAGTCATTAGGAAAATGCAAATCAAAACAACCCTGAGATTTCATCTTATACCAGTCAGAATGGCTAAGATTAAAAATTCAGGAGACAGCAGGTGTTGGCGAGGATGTGGAGAAAGAGGAACACTCCTCCACTGCTGGTGGGGTTGCAAATTGGTACAACCACTCTGGAAATCAGTCTGGTGGTTCCTCAGAAAATTGGGCACCTCACTTCCAGAAGATCCTGCTATTCCACTCCTGGGCATATACCCAGAGGATTCGCCAGCATGTAATAAGGATACCTGTTCCACTATGTTCATTTCAGCACAATTTATAATTGCCAGAAGCTGGAAAGAACCCAGGTATCCCTCAACAAATGAGTGGATGCAAAAAAAAGTGGTATATATACACAATGGAGTACTATTCAGCCATTAGAAACAATGAATTCATGAAATTCTTAGGCAAATGGATGGAGCTGGAGAACATCATACTAAGTGAGGTAAACCAGACTCAAAAGATCAATCATGGTATGCACTCACTAATAAGTGGATATTAACCTAGAAAACTGGAATACCAAAAACATAATCCACACACCAAATGAGGTACAAGAAGAACGGAGGAGTGGCCCCTTGTTCTGGAAAGACTCAGTGAAGCAGTATAGGGCAAAATCAGAACAGGGAAGTGGGAAGGGTTGGGTGGGAATCAGGGGGAGGGAAGGGGGCTGATGGGACTTTCAGGGAGTGGGGGTCTAGAAAAGGGGAAATCATTTGAAATGTAAATAAAAAATATATCGAATTTAAAAAAAGAAAAAAAGAATTGGGGAAAAAAAGAAAGAAAAGAAATTAGCCACTGGCTCTGTCTGCTGCAGAGAGTCAGCATGTTCCTAGCACTACAAACCCAAAATTGTCATTCTCTCTGCTGGAGCCTGATGAATACCTTGCTTGCATCCTGTATTAATTTATATCCTCTAAATTTCCTGACTCACTGATGCCTCTGAATGGATAGGAGGCCTCTTAAAATTGTTGGTTAAATCTTTCTGCATCTAGGCCTTAACTGGCTACTCTGACATCCTGGCACATCAATGTGTCCATTGCTGTATCATCTTGGACTGTAATGGACTGCAGTTTCTGATAGAGCATTGAGAGTGACTCCACACTTACACTTAAAATATTCCCATGGGTGGTGGTGGCCAGTAAACAGTCTCATGTCTTATAAAAGGCAGAATGAAAGGAAAGGAAATGGGCTTTAATGACAGCATGAAGAATTTAGTTTAGATATGGGGAATGATTCTCTGACATTGAATTATGACTCAGCGAGATAAGTTACCAGGAAAGATGATACACCTTAAAGACACTAATATTCACATATCCCTCGACATAAGACACATGTTATGGCCTTGCTTTTTTTAAGTATTATAAAAAGTCATGGCTTGCTCACTGAAACTGAGACACTAATTCAAATGCTCAAAAATGAATGATTTTTAGGCCAATGAAATATGTTACACTGTAAGTAAACATCACAAAACAAGTCCCAATGTAACTCATATTATTTTATACGTCTAGATTATGCGGGATAAGTTCCATAATTTGAAATATGCTCTTAAGATAAGTTTTCTTTGAGACAGAGAATCAAAGGCTACTAGAAGAATTAGACAGGAATCGACATTGTTTTGTAGAATGGTGATACTGGGTACACTTGGAACCAAGCTACACTTGGAAGCTATTGTATATTTTCTTACTTAATACTTTAGTTGCTTTTTGTGGTTTTATAATTCCTTCTGTTCAAAAAATGGTATATGTATTTATGTGTATACATATGTGAGATGGTGTGCATGTGGAAGTCAAAGGATGACTTACAGGTATCTGTTCTCCCTTTCTCCATGTCTGTTCTATGGATAAAAGATAAGATTTCTGTCTGGGATGCAAGAACCTCAAATGAGTGAAGGACCTCACTAGCCCGTCTTTGTGTTTAAAGAATGTCTATTTACTTGGTGCTGTGAGGCAGTGAATTTGCCAAAGTTTAAGTATAGAAGTCAGAGGAAACCTTGTGGGAGTCATGAGAGTTTCCTAGGGATTGAACTCAAGTCATCATGTTTAGCAGGAACCAACTTAACCCTCTGAGGGATCTCTTTGCCACTCTTTTCTTTTCCTAAGATAGTACTTATGAAGAGTTATAAACAAGTGTTTATGCTTGGTCCTCAGAATAAACTAACAGAAATCAAAAACTGTAGAGGGTGGGATGGATGGATGGATGGATGATTGTCATTTTCATTTGCAAATCAAATATATTATTCTAATTTTCCAGTGTTTCAGGATCCTTGGACAAATATATAATGTTTTGAACATTTTTTTATATTTTTCTTTTTTTTATTCGATATATTTTTTTATTTACATTTCAAATGATTTCCCCTTTTCAGGCCCCTACTCCCCGAAAGTCACATAAGCCCCCTTCCCTCCCCATGTTCTCCCATCCACCCCTTCCCACTTCCCTGTTCTGGTTTTGCTCTATACTACTACACTGAGTCTTTCCAGAACCAGGGGCCACTCCTCTGTTCTCCTTGTACCTCATTTGATGTGTGGATTATGTTGTGGGTATTCCAGTTTTCTAGGCTAATATCCACTTATTAGTGAGTGCATACCATGATTGATCTTTTGAGACTGGGTTACCTCACTTAGTATGATGTTCTCCAGCTCCATCCATTTGTCCATGAATTTCATGAATTCATTGTTTCTAATGGCTGAATAGTACTCCATTGTGTATATATACCACATTTTTTGCATCCATTCTTCCATTGAGGGATACCTGGGTGAACATTTTTGATACAATATTTTAAATTTATTCTGTCATATACTACATTTCAACGGCTGTTTCTCCTCCCGCTTTCCCCAGTCTCTTCTTCCACCTTCTCTTTCTCCCAGATCTATACTCCTTTCAACTTCCCTTAGAAAAGAGCAGACTGCCCAGGGACATCAATCAACTATGCCATAACAAGCTACAAGAAGATGGACATATATTCTCACATAAAAAATGGACAAGACAACACAGTAGTTTTAAAAAAGGGGGTCACAAAAGCAGGCAAAAGAGTCAGGGACACCCTCTACATACACACGCCCTCCCATTGTTAGGAATTCAAGAACAGTGAGCTATTGGTCAGATTCATACATGTTCTCTGATCTCTGTGAGCCCACTTGAGAACACGTCAGTTGATTCTGTGGGTTGGATCTTGTGGTATCCTAATCCTCTTGCTCCTTCAATCCTTCCTCCACCTTCTCTGCACCACTCCATGATCTCTGCCTAATATTTGGCTGTGGGACTATATATCTGATACCATCAGTTGCTGAATGAAGTCTCTCTTGATGAGAATTATTCTGGGCAGTTTATGCAGTTTAGACAAGCTGTAGGTAGGAGGGTTTATAGCTGGCTTGGTGTCCCAATTCCTCTACTTGAAGCCTTTCCTGGCTACAGAGGATGGCTGGTTCAGGCTCAGTGTCCACCATTATGAGGAATCTTAGCTAGTGTCACTCATAGATTCTATGGAGTTTCCATTGCACTAGGTTTCTACCTTGTTTCTTAGTCAATTCTCAAAATCTATTCTACTTCTTCCCAGGATAATTCTTCTGTCCTCCCTTAAGCCTTCCTCTCTGGATCAGTGGCATGATTGTCTTTACATATAGCCAATCTCCATTGATAAGATAGTACATACCATATTTGTCTTTCTGGGTCTGGGTTATCTCAGAATTAATTTTTTCTAGTTCCAACCATTTGCCTACAAATTTCACAATGCCATTTTTTTCTAATAACTGAGTAATACTCCATTGTATAAATGTAACACCTTTTCATTACCCATTCTTCTGTTGAGGGACAGATATCTAATTTGTATCCAGTTTCTGGATATTATGAATAAGGCTGCTATGGACATAGTTGAGTGAATAGAGATGACATTCTATGGGCCAGGCACTACTCACATTCAGTGAGGTTAAGTTTAATATTTTTATTAATTCTTTTGGAATTTCATGCATGCATACAGCCTATTCTGATCACATGCATACACAACTAGCCCTAACTTCTCACCCTTCCCCACTCCTTCCCAGTTTTGTTGTCCATACCTGACTGATTTTAAAATTAGACTTCACGCCCGTATCCCCTACTCTCTTGCATGAGTCAATATGATAGTGACAGGTGCAGTGAAAAAATCTTCAGATTACCATCTGATTTTATTTATTTATTTATTTTTATTTTTTTTAACCATCTGATTTTAAATGAGAGTCAAACACTAACGAGTATGCAGGACGGCCCTTCCATAATGTAGGTGTATATTCCAGTCCAGCAGCACTCCCCTTCCTCAAGAGCCATGAGACCTTGCCTTTTCCCACCAGTTTCTCCCATGGAAATGCTGTGGCATCCAGTATGGAGCCTGTGGCTCAGTGACTTTGTTGGCACAGCATGATGGCTGTCTGTGAGTAAGATGGAAACCTAGTGTAGAAGTATATCTTGGTGGCCTTCAAATGGGAGCTATCATAGAAATTTGTGGATGAAATACAACTCCAAGTATTTTAATCTTGAACCTCATTCTTTGGCTTCTTTTAATCTAATTAGAATTGGTCCTCCCTGACTGCTTCTTCTTTACAAAACAGTCACTTCAAATCTTTCTAAGAACCCACAATTGAGGGACAGAAAAACAGAATGAACTTAAAGATATTATTTCCGTGGTTACCTCAGACTGACAGAGTTTAACAGGCTCTACCTTGGTGACAGTTGCTGTGACCCTCAAGCATTATGTCCTCTCTTCTCCCTGTTCTTCATTCTCACCAACAGAGGACAAACAATGTTTCATAGACCTTGGCCCCAGCTTGAACCCTGCAGTCTGCTCTTCCTTGGAAATGATCCCATTTCAGATAGACACTTCTGGTAGAAGGTGCTGACAGACATGGGATGGGGCCGGAACTTGTGTCCTATGAAAATCACCAGATTTCTGAGGCTTACTCATGTGTCTACACAGAATGGCTACTTCTGGATTCTATTTTCAATAAACAACAGTGATCCCAAATGTATTTATTGTGTTTTGTTTATTTGTCTGCTTCTGTTTGCTTTAGCTTATGAATCTTTACAGAAGAGTAAAAACAATGTCTTGGAAATATGGAGAAATATAGGCTGCTGACTGAAAAATGAAAACATGAGCCTTCTGCAGACAGAATTTTAGAGCAGGCATGGGATTAGGAGCAAATTCAACTCAAAGCCCAGTCCAAACATGGGCCACTTTCATCTGTAACTCTCAGAATCTAAAAGGTAAGGTTTCTTGGCACTTACCCTATATACACATCTTGAAATGAGTCCAGAAGAAAGAGGTAACATGAAGGTAAGTGCCCTGACTTCATTCTCCTGCCACTGGGAGAAAAAAACATTTCCCTTTGTTGGGTAATTTACAACTATTTTAGGGTATTTAAGTTGCAAACAAGTGAGCAATGGATCTCCCTTATCCAAATCACTTTCAGATGGGTTTCAAAATAAAAACTTAAAGGAAACTAAGGCCTCACTAAGATCACGATTAAAGATGTTAGGAAAGGTCAGTGTTTTTCCTCTCTACCTTAATTACCTCCTAAGCACATTGTTGTGGAAAGTGACTAAATACATAAATACATACTTGGAATAAAAAATAAACTCTTAAGTCAACACTGTCACACCTGACATACTTGGTTTCCAAAATCAAATACTAAGGAGGCAAAAACCTCAGTTATCCAACTGTGGCTTTAAATCCGGAGTCAGCTCTAAAATTCTGAATCCATTTGCAAGGTGTGCTCCAAGTGCTGCAAGTCAGGTGTGAAATCAGTGGGAAGAAGAGAGATGGCGTGCAGCTCTAGAGATGACAGGGCATCAGGCAGAACTAGGTCTTAACCTGGAGTTAAACTTTACAACTGTGGGGTATTGGGAAAATCACCTGACCTGCTGAGATAGCTCCCTTTGGGTCATACAGATCAACACCTGACTTGCAAAGTTGTGAGGTGTGTATATAGTATGTAAAGCATTTTTACCCATGTGACTAAGCTTTTAGATGATCCAGTCTGGTCTTAAGATCTCCTGGCCTCAGGTACACTCTATTGTGTGAAAGGGAGAAGACTTGTATTCAAACTAGAGGGATGTGCAAAACTCACAATAGGTATTGGTTCTTTCCCTGGCCTCCTGCCATCTGCTGCATCCTAAATGGGACTGCTGTGGGCTGGTTTGAGATTTTAATGGTCACCAATTATACGCAAACATGTTGTGCCTGTTAGCTTTCTTATCATCTATGATGAGATGAAACTTCTGAGTAGCTTAAGGGAGGATGAGTATTATGGTTCAAAGGAACATGGTGTGCAGCTCCTTGTGTTGGGGACGCAGAGGCAAGGTGGCAGGCATGAGTTCTCTAGCTATATTGCTATGTAGTTGGGAAGCAGGCAGAAGATACACAGTGATTCTGGGCTAAGAAACCTCAAAGACTATCCAGTAACCTACTTCCTCCAGTGAGCCTCACCTTGAGACTTGCTCTCTGAGGATCGAAAATTTGGGGTGACTCACCCACTCCCGCCTTGTCACCCTGGCATTCCCCTACACTGGGGCATCAAATCCCCACAGGATCACTGATGTCCAACAAGGCTATGGTCTGCCACATATCCGGCCAGAGCTATGGGTCCCTCCATGTATATGGACTCATATGTATAGGAGCATACTTGATTATCTCTCTGTTTTGGTAATGGGAGATCCCAGCATGCTGGACTTCTGCAGAACAGAACATGCTGCTTTTACATACTATTTGAGTGTCATTCTTCAGTGAATCATGGACCCTTCCTTACACATCCAAACCCCATCATTTCTGAATTGCTGGTGCTTACAGCTTTCATAGAATTTGAGGAACTATGGCGGCCCAGCTCTCTCACTTGCCCTCTCTTTGTGATCACATTCCAGCCTTGGTTCATCTAAATATCTGGAAACTCTGCCTTGTCTGATGGTTTCTGATTCTCCAGAATTCATGAGCTAAAGAATTTCCATTCCTGGAGCATTGTTTATAATGCTAATATAAATTTCCCAGGCAGCAGTCTAAGACACATAGTCTTAAAGTGGCCCAGCCCCTAGTGAAGACCAGTTCCTTTCAGTGTCTTACATTCAAGGAATTCTCAAATATAAGGCATTGCAAGACAACTCACTGCTGTAAGCCACCTGCCAACACATCTCTGTAGCTTGATTTCCACAAAGTACAATTTTGTTTTGCTCTTGGTATGAAAATAACCTCTTCACATTATTTGGATGTCCTAATTCCTGAATGTCTCTTACCTAATAATTGGTACAATATAACCAAATTTCAGAACGAGCAAATTCAAGAAAAGAGACTTTAGCCCGAAAATGCCAGAAAGGCATAGGCTGCACAGGAATCTTGGATGTAGACCACTATGAGCAGGGTGTGGGGTGCACTGAAGACCGGTCAGTGATCCTCATAGCCTTCCCTGTGCTTCCCTAGACCCTGCCTTACTTGCAACACTGGTCTATCTTTGGAAAGGATGTGTGCTTTAGTGCATGACTCCTGAGCCAGAGGCTGAGCTTTAACGGTGGTTTGTGGCAATTTGAAGTACTCCAGGATTAGAAGACAGAACACAAGTGGTTATTCCTTCACTTTCTGGGCTGGGATTTTATTACGAAGTAGCCTTGTCAGGCATTACAGGACACTAAGAGTCATTTTTTTTCACTGAGTTATTTTTTTTGTACCCATTCTAAAGCTATAATGTGGCTGATATTCATCTGTCAGCTACTCAAGAGCATCTAGCATTAACAATTAGTTCTGAAGGTGTTTCTTACAAATAGCTCAGCTGGAGTAAAACTGCACATGGTCCAGACTGAACTGAACTGAACTCAATCAAAACTGGAAGCTTGGTTCTATAAACATGTGCTGTTGTTGTTGGATGCTGTGCACCCCACCATAAAAACAAGCAAGGGCTTAGCAAGACACTGGATGCCACCAATGCTTCGGACTTTAGTTTTTTTCTAAATTTCTAAAAATTCATATAGACCATTTAAGGTCTCCCGGAGAGGACAAACAAACACAACAACAGGAAATTTAAAAGTTCAGCAACATTCTCTGAAGAAGAGATTCTCTGATAATCTTCATGTTGAAAGAAATGCCCCAAACTAAATTATCATGCTCTACCTGTCTCCAGGTCTCTGTCTATTCTGCAGTTCTGTGTTCTTGGGTAGAGGGACTAGCATTGATAAGCCTGGTTGGGTTAGATCAGGAAGCCAGCCTGGACCAGCATCAGGAAGCTTAGCCAGTCAAAGGAAGTTTACAATATGGTTAGTCTTTCCTATGATAAACAATCTGTTTTTGTGCTTTTGATTAAAATTTAATAAGAAAAATATTTCAGCAAGGCAAAGACTTGTTAAAAGCAGGTGAGGAAAGATCAACATTTGCTCCTTAGAAAACTAATCCCTCTATCTCAGTGGTGTCTCATGTTCCTCATTCATGTGGCAGGAGCCTGATGTCCTAGGAATCAGGCTCCCTCCTGGCAGAGGCATCCCTTTTCACTCTACCCTCGGGCCCTGAAGGACTCTAAAATTTGATCCCAGATACCCACCTCCTCAGGTCACCTCCTGAAACCAAACTCTTTTCTCAGCAGCTGCAGAGACAACATTCCACTGGGCTGGGCTGGGGGTGGGGTGGTTCTGATCATAATCCCTGCAGACTCCATTTGCACAGCTCAACAGTGAACTGCTGAGCAATAGGGCTATTACATATTTGATCCTGGGATCCTTTCAGTAATCTCACTTCAGACTACAGGAACCAGGCAGGACAGAGAGGCAAGGGATATTGAAAAAGAAAGTTGAGGTGGAATGGTGGGCGCTGCTCAGGTAATTGGTGTGTACATGTATATCATAAAAGCCAAGTGATAAAGGAATCTCAGAAATCCATCTGATAAGTGGATATTAGCCTAGAAGCTTGGAATACCCAAGACACAATCCACACATCAAATGATGTCCAAGAAGAAGGAAAGAGTGGCCCCTGGTTCTGGAAAGGCTCAGTGCAGTAGTGTAGGGAAATACCAGAACAGGGAAGTGGGAAGGGGTGGATGGGGGAACAGGGGAAGGGAAGAGGGCTTATAGGACATGAGGGGAGGGGGAATCAAGGAAAGGGGAAATCATCTGAAATGTAAATAAAGACTACATCAAATAAGAAAAGGAAATCCATCCTATACACATGGTGGCAGTTCAAATGGAAATGGCCCCTCTAAGCTCATGTGTTTGCATGCATAGTCCAAGTTGATGATCTGTTTGAGAAGGATTAGAATGTATATAGCCTTGTTGGAGTGAGTATGTCCTTGGGAGTGGGCTTTAAGGTTTCAAAAGTTCATGGAAGGCCCAGTGGGACCCCGCCTTTTGGCTTTGGATCAGTATGAAAAGTTCTTTTCTACTACCCCAGCACCCATGCCTGCCTGAATGTCCCCATGCTTTCCACCATGATGAGATAGAACAAACCCTCTGGAACTGTAAGCAAGCCTCTGATCAAAAGCTTTCTTTTATAACCTTGGTTATAGTGTCTCTTCTCAGCACTAGAATAGTGACTAAGACAAAAAGCATACAAATAACTCATAAGGATACATTGGTCAGTGAAAGCCCACACACTTAGATGTGGTCCCATAGAATCATCTAGGACTGTGGTCACCATATTAATTTGCATAAATTAATTCCGATGCTATTATGATGGTGATGTCACCTAATCCAGTCAGATGAGCTTTTCCTTGTCTGGAACCGCTGACTGTATATGAAACCACAGCTTCATATACTGTGGGCCCAGATCCAGTGGAGGTTGCGTAGCTGAATGTGGAGGTTCTGAAAATTGTTTGTCCAGGGCTGGCCAGTGCTGCATGTCACAACCTCACTGCAGACTTCATCTTCACACACTGTGCACACACACTTTGCACTGTACATCATGCCTCACAGTGCATCACCGCTGCCTGTAACACCATGGTTCAAATTCAGAACTACAGTATGCTGCATATTACAGTCCTCTATTACACAATCAAAGCTTTCTGTTCTTATAGAAATTTATTGTATTGGTTCAATTACAAGATAAACACTGTATTTTTATCATTATTTGGCATGCAAATGTCAAGTTAGTCTATCTTTACCTTATATTAAATTTAAATGTTTGATTTTAAAAATTATGTTGAGCTGCTGACTTCAATTTCATAAATAATCATCAAAGGGTTTTGGCTTGGAATTTGGAAAGTATTTTTAACAATTTCTGGAATGGCCCTAAACACTGTGAATGTTTATGTACAAAAGTGCTCACAGTATTGCTGATTATAAAATCATAAATTTATATGTGTTAAATATTAATAATCATATTAATATATTGATATTGGTATATCAATATATATCTTAAAATGTTGAAGAACAAAATAAATAAAAAGAGGAGGAGGGAGAAGGGATGAGGGAGGGAGTATGACAGAATAATTCCTGTAGTCTTATCTTGGAACAAGGCATACTTGGCTGGATTTTCAACTCTGAGTTTGAAGAAGCATCCACACCATAATAGAGTTGAAGAGAACTTGTTTTTAAAGACCTTGAGGCAAGAGGATTTCATCCCTTTCTGAGGTAACCCAGTCCAGCCTCAGGAAGTTCTTTATATCCCAAATTATTACCATCTGAAGCAGTTTAAGCTCATTTCCGTCATGTCTCCTCCTCTGACTGAAGACAGGGAACAGCTGGTCACTTTCTTCCTTAACACCCATCCTGCTTCTGAATGTTACTCCCAGGTTGGCCGTCAACCATCCCGTCAGTAAACCAAATATGTGCAGTTCTATAAACGCCGTACCTTCTTGCCAGCTCATTAATCACTCGCATGTTTTGGAGCACAGCCTGAGCACAGGGCTTAGGAAAGACCCGAATCCTCCCATGGTGGGAAGGGGTGTTGTTCACAAGAGTCAGAAAGCTGGTACCTAGCATTTGAGGTGTTCCAACGTCCATCTCTTCTATAATGTGCACTTCAGTAGAGCACTGATGCTCTTAAGTTTAAGAGCTAACCTCTGAGGTTAGGCTATTGCAAGCTACACAGTACACCACATGTAACTTGTAAAGTAGATGAAAATTATCAGGACTCATGATCACTGTCTTAAAAGAGTTTCTAAATTATCACTGGCAGGTTAGTAACTATGTCAATCTGGTCTCTTATTTGAGGTGTTAGAAACACTGCGCTCCTTCAGGAATACAAAGTGAAATAAGCTATTGTTTCCTCTAGCAATTTTACCATCCATGTAAAAATTGTGTTACTATGTGTAGGTACATATGGTTTGTGCAACTGTGTGTGACTATGATCTGTAGGATTGAGCATACATATGCATATGTGTAGTTTTGGGAGATGTATTTTTGATGTGTGTATAACTATGTGTGTATATGTATCTGTATCTACATAGTTGTATGTATGCTGACATGCCTCTCTCTCTCTCTATCTCTCTCTCTCTCTGTGTGTGTCTCTGTGTGTGTGTGCTTGGTTAGCTTTACATGTGTGTAGTACACTGTGAAGAGATACGTTCCTTCCATGCCTTGCTGTCAGAAACTTCAAACAAGAGCCTTGAATCATGTAAGAAAGACCCACAAGATTTATGTGCTCCTTGATAGCCTGTGGTGACCTATGATGCAGGTATTTTGGAAACACATTGGAGCTAATAACCCATGGATCATGTAGTGACAAGACTTGGGACATAGGGCCAGCAGCAGTGCTTTCTTTGAGCCCTGAGACTGCCGTTTAGCCTGACTATCCTCTGGAGGATACCCTCCCCACCCTCCATTTTTAGATAATAGAATAGCTGATGTTGGCATTACTGTTTGTTCTTAACTCTGGCTCCGGCACCTCACCAGCTCAGAGAACCCAGCATTATCATGCTCCGTATCTCTTTCTTTTAATTTTAAAAAATTAATTATTTTATTTATTTACATCCCGAATGTTGCTCTCCCCCCTGGTCCCCTTTCCCACAGTTCTTCACCCCATCACCTCTCCCTTTTGTCTCTGAAATGGTATTTCCCACCTCCAAGCCCCCCCATCCCCCTTCTCTGGGGCATCAAATCTCCACAGGATTAGGTGCATCCTCCCCCACTGAGGCCAGAAAAGGAAGTCTTCTGGTAATCTGTGCCTGTGGCCTCACACCAGTCAGTGTGTGCTCTTTGGTTGGCAGCTTAGTCTCTGGGACTTCCCAAGTTCCAGGTTGGTTGAGACTGCTGGTCTTCATATGGAGTAACCATCTCCTTCAGCTCCTTCAATCTTTCTCTTAACTCTTCCATAGAGGTCCCCAACCTCAATTCAGTGATTGGCTGTAAGTATCTGCATCTGTCTCAGTCAGCTGCTGTTAGAACCACTCAGAGGACAGTCATGCTAGGTTCCTGTCTGCAAGTACAACATAGCATCAGGGTTTGGTACTTGCTCATGGAATGGATCCCAAGTTGAGCCTGTCACTGGTTGGCCTTTCCTTCAGTCTCTGCTCCATTTTTGTCCTTATCTTTTAAATAAATGTCCCTGAACTATTTGCTATGGGCTGCCCCAGAACTGTATGCATGACATACAATTATATTCTCAAGGAGGTGTCTAGTGGTGTGATAACAAATAAGAGTCCATCAGTTGAGTAGAAGCAGTAGCCAAGGAACCTAGAGTAGCAAGAACATGATAAGAAGGTTAATGGCCAAAGGAAAAGACAATCAGCTCTGGGTGCACTGGAAAGTGACCTGACATGTTAGAGACTAAGCTAGAAAAGCAATTGAAATCCTGTAGAGCATTGAACTCTAGACTAAGAACGAAGCAGACTGATAGATGCTCTCAGTAGGGGAGAGATGTTACTGTAATTGAAGAAGTTGTGTTAATGTGAGGAAATGACCCATGAGAAAGATCTGGGGTCAGAAGTGGGTGATGACAGGCTGCAGCCTGCACCAGGCAGTTACTATGGAGGCAGGGAGACTGACAGTGGCACTTGACAAGAATCCAGGGGTCTTGAAGATGACTAAAATTCATGCCATAAGTGGAAAGAACACTTAAGGCTGCTGTTGTGGTTCCAGTCAATCACACTGCACTGAAGTATGAGCCCAATGGGGCATGTGGCTGACCTGCCTCAGGATACAGCCTGTGGCAAGAGTGATTCCCTAGTCTGGAAGAGTCTTTTCTGTATGCAGCTGCTCCCACAGGAAGCTACACTCCCCAGCTTCTCGAGTTCCTCTTGGAATGCTGACTCATTTTTTCTCAGGTATACCCAACTCTCCAGCATTCCCACTCCAGGTGGACCACACCAGCATGTTCAGGTTGATTTCCCACCCACATGCACATCCATCAGCTGTGAGCCTTTTCTTTCTGACACCTTGACCTTGCATAAAGTGATGAGCTACTGTGTGTGTGCATTTGTATGTGTATATGTGTGTCTGCATGTGTACATTTGTGCAAATGCACAAGGCAAGGATGAGGGCACATATATCCTTGCATGCATGTGAAGGACCAAGAAGAACATTGAATTTGATACTTCATGTGGGTCCCGTGGACTGAAAAGAGGTCATCAGGCTAGGCAAGAGAGTACCTTTTCCACATAAGCCACCTGCCATCTTCTGAGCTGTCATTTCAAAAATAAAACCATTGGGAGAGACCTTGTAATTGAATAATGGAAATCTCACAGGAATGTTGCTAAAAAGGAATTTACACTTGCCTCCGGTAAGCATGTTCCTAGTGCTAAGACATTGCGCTCTGGAGACTTCTGACTCTCCAATCATGTCTATGCTGAGGAGCATTCTGGAGAAAGGGACTTGAACCAGATCAGGCATTTTGGAGAAGATGAGAGGTTTACCTTTTACCATTTTTTTATACCTTCTATGTTTCTAGAAAACTGTGGACCTGGCCCTGTGGCAATTTACATAAATAATTTCATGTAACCCTACAAGATAGATACTGCAATTGTTATTAAATATTTATCATTTCCATTTTCACCACATAGATTTAAAAGCAGGAGTCTCAATCTCAAGCTGAAGCAGAAGTTTAAAAGATAACACATTGGTCCCACGTTTTCAATGCTTTCTGGGCACCCATAAGGAAATTTACCTAGTCACTGATGCCAGGAAATGATACCAGGAAATACTTTTATTTTCTAAGTACATTTGAAATAGGAAATTGACCATCCTGTTTTGGTTTTAATAAGGAGCTAGCATTTCAGAAGGAATGAGCAGGTCCTGGAAGATAGTGCATCCTTTCTTTCTTTCTTTCTTTCTTTCTTTCTTTCTTTCTTTCTTTCTTTCTTTCTTTCTTTCTTTCTTTCTTTCTTTCTTCCTTCCTTCCTTCCTTCCTTCCTTCCTTCCTTCCTTTCTTTCTTTCTTTCTTTCTTTCTTTCTTTCTTTCTTTCTTTCTTTCTTTCTTTCTTTCTTTCTTTCTTATGAAATTCAATTTTATTCCAAATGTAATGTTTAGAAATACAACAGCTAATACTCAAAATGGTGTGCTTAACTGGGAACTAAAAAAGCTGATGTGTAGGGAGTGGCCAGCCAGTTGCCAGCCTTTGCACTCTGGTTATATGACCAAGAAAGCATAAAAATGTCCAGTTTTCCTCTTCCAACCTTAAGGTACAACAGTTATAGAAAGAAGGAAAAGAGAAAACATCACATGATCCAAAGCTTCGAGATGAACGCCTTTGGAAGAGTGATATTCTAGATATAACCTGTGACAGAGGGCAGAAAGTAGAAATGAACCCTTCAGGCAGAGGTCTGGAGGGTCCAGTTAGAGGGGTAATCTGCTTTAAGATTATAGTCCCTCTGCTTTTTCCCATAAAATGGAGATAGTTTGACACTCACTCTAGAATATTCCAAGTGTTAAAGAGAATTCTGTTGTTGAAGACTGAGAAAGAGCACAAGTGGCCTTTCAATTCTTTCTCAGATTCAAGCCTGCTAAGCCTTGGTGTGGCCTTGGGATTGTATGCATCTTGAGGGCCTAGGCTTCTGACGTTCAAACAAGCCCTGAGCCTCCATGCCAGGACATATATGGAAAACCTAGGAGAATCCAGTCAGGCTAGATGCAAGATTCCAGCCCCAATGAAGGCAATCATAAGAAAACCATGAGCTCTGTGGTCCTAGCCTTATCCTTGGAGAAGAAGCAGTAAGCTTGGAGGAGGGGGGCATTGCAATGTGTCCTAAGACAACAGTAGCATTCCTTCTGACACTGCCCCTAGGAAGTCTTCCACTGTAGGGGTCTGAAAGCTGAGGAGAGGCTGATGAGAGACAACTTTCAAAATACAAGCCACGAAGAGTGAGAAAGCAAGGTGTCCCTCATCAGCAGGATCCTGACCTCCAATCAGGAAACACATGCTCCACGCCCTAGGCAGACAGGGCAGACCCCTCCCCCACATGGTCTTCACAGACCAGTTTTTTATCCAGTCACTCATCAGAACCATGTGTTCCCAAAACAAGGTGTCAAAATCAAAGTTAGACATGCCAGTGTTGTGTAGTGTGGAATCTCAGGCTTTTCCTTCCTCACTATGGCCGATGAAAAGAACACAACTCAAAATTAGACTCACTGTTTTATGATCCTGTAGCATTCTGCCAAGCCAAGTACTTTTACATTGGGAAGAAAAACTTCTGAAAGAAAAGTTCTGTTCGGATACAGTACCCAGCTCTACAGTGAGAGACTAGTCACCTGTATACCCCTCCCCCACTGTGAGCTCATAGCACATCAAAAAGGATATCTGTCAGAAAACACATCCTAAGAAATGGAAGACATATGGGGCTCTGAGTCTGTGTAACCAGGATGGAGCAATTGAAGGGATGCTCTATGGAAACATGATTCCTATTATGAGCTCAGAAAGCACAGGAAGGTCTTTGCACGCACGGTGAAGAGTGGTTCTGTGGGACAGACTAAGATCTGGAGAAATAGATGCATACAGTCTGAGAGGTGTCTCAGCCTGCAGAAACTATCTACCTGAGGTGCATTAAAAGACAAAGCTCCTAGGGCTCTGGACCTGGATCAATTCTTGATGATCTTCTAGAGAGGAATCCTTAACTTCAGCAATCTGGCTCAGCTCCCAGTTCTCAGCCAGCTAGGAGGCTTGCTGAGGTATCCCTAAGCCAGCAGAGCTCCCAGAGAATGGAATAATCTCCCCATGTACCAGGTATTTGCCACCATCCATGCCTGCAGCCAGCTTCCAGGAGCAGCCCCAATGTTCCACGCCCTTTCTACAATACACTTCAGTCTACCTTTCCCAAACTCCAAAGCCTGCTAACATGGCTCTGGCAGACTGAACCAGCAGGGCAAAGAGGAAGGGCCAGGTCCCTTTCTTTCAATGCTCCCTGTGATTCAGAGGATGTGGAGACAGGATCCCAAACACCATGCCCTAATAAGCCACTGTCACTCCCAGAACAGCATGAATCCTGTCTAGGACTAAAGAGGAGCCCTTTAGCTACTGCTGTTTCCAGTAGCCTGCTACTATACCTGGAACTTACTTTCTTTAATAAGTACTGAGATGATAAGTAATAACTAGATATTGCATTTGTTATTTTTAGTCAAGTAGGTGTCATGAGAGATTTTTACCATGGTGTCAGTTAACTAGTCCCAAAGTGGACAATATTCCCTCAACTCTTCTTTTAATAAGAGAGAAAGGGAAACATAAAACTGTTACAGTTTCTTATATAGTTCAGACTACAGCTACATTTTGGATAAACATTGATCAGCTCCTCAGGAGCACAGGCGTTACTCACCAATCCAGGTAAAACCACTACCCTCAGCCCCCAGAGCCTTGGCTGTTCATTAGGAATATCGTCTGTCCATCTTGTTTGCTCTGAGTGTGAGGCAGTCAGAGAGTAGAGAGGAATCTAGCACAGATCCATGCTTTCTTTTGTTGCCTTTGACCAGAGGGCACATCAGGAGAGAAAAGTGTCACCACATGCTAAAGAAGGGCAGACACAGACATGCCATGCGGAAACATGAAGGAGTAACTGGACTCTGTTGGTTAAACAAGGAGCTCTTGCAGCCAAAGCTAAAGCCCAGGGAACATCAGGCAATGGCCCCACAAGGCCAGCCCCCCACACACACACTCAAAGAAAGGGCTACACAAGCTGCCAAGGTAGGCCCTCCAGATTTCTCCTGCACTGAGGGAAGCCAGTCTACCCCATCAAAGGCTCTGGGGAGAGAATCAAATATCTAGGTGCTGGGGAGCCAATCCAGGAAACCATGTGGGCCTTTCCCTGTCAGTGAAGAGAAGATGACGTAGAGGTCAGCACATGGCAACTGTAGTCTTTGATGAGCATAGACAAACCTTATGATGAAGGAAGCACGCTGTTTCCTACGTGCATGTCTTGCTCTGGGTTTTGTTAGGAAGACAGTCTGGGCTTTGAAGTAGATCAGTGTTCATTCTGCCAAGCAAGCAGATCCAAAAGAAGTCAGCAACATACATATTGCTCATATATCTTTAACTGTTAGAGAGAATCACATACACACATATGCACACATACTTGATTACACATACACACTTGAACTCATACACACACATACTCAAACTTACTCTCTCTCTCTCTCTCTCTCTCTCTCTCTCACACACACACACACACACAAACACATAAACACACACACACACACACA
This sequence comes from Apodemus sylvaticus, assembly GCF_947179515.1. Lineage (NCBI taxonomy): Eukaryota > Metazoa > Chordata > Mammalia > Rodentia > Muridae > Apodemus > Apodemus sylvaticus. The sequence goes on along the minus strand of NC_067487.1, from coordinate 6,114,436 downwards.
CACAAACAGACAACAGGTCACTCAGTCAATCAATCAATCAGCAGATTAGTATCTTTAATTTCATCTTCAATTCTTGGACACTGGCTAGAAAAATCATTAATCCCATTGTTAAAATGTTTTTGTTTCAAAGTATCTTCTCAGCTGTTTCTTTAAAATAAACAGGCTATTTGTACTGAAGTTTGGAGTGGAATTTCAACAGCACAAATTCAAGTTATACTGAAATATTTCAAATTCTAAATAAGGAATTAAACTGGGGTTAGTTCCGTAATAAGATGCTAATCTTTTTTTCCTCCTCAGGATTTTGTTTTCCTGTCCAGACAGACTATAAACAGTTTAATTGGCTTAGGGCTAAAAAAAAATTACACATCAGTTGAATACAGTAGAGAGCTCTTGCTGGTCACACACAGCTAAGTGTGGTGATCTAGAAGTCATTTGGACTCTTGCAGCACCCAGAGATGGATAAAGAAGAAATGAAACTTTCACAAGTTGTGTGGGCCAAGGACCAACAGGAAATGGGTCTGTAACACACCTTGTTCCTGGCTCCAGGAAGCCTGGCCAGGGGGAGTCTCCTGAGGGGAAGTAAAGCCCTTGTTGGCTACTTGGAGCGTTTGTGTATGTTTGTTTTATGGTGCTGTAGTTTTATTATTATTTTATAGTAACGAAAGATAAATGGTATTTACTCACTTTTACTGATATTTGCCAGTGTTTACGAGGTGCCTGGTGCCTGGCACCACATGGCTCCATGACCAAGTGAACACTTCTTAGTTCCTCAAATTGGGCATAAAATTCCCTGCCAAGAGGAAAGAAAGAAAGGTCAAGGCCCTGCCAGTCAAGATCCTCTGATCTTGTCAGCTGAGACTGATACCACCCACCCTCTACTCAAACCAGCAACAGAGCACAGATCTGGGATAGTTACCTTGTCCTTCCTTCACAGATCATCCCCTGCCTCAGACCACTGCCTCTTTCATGCCAGCTTGCCAGGTTTACCCTCTGGTCAGTATTCAGTCAACCTTCTCTCCACACCACTGCAGTTGCTCAGATTGTGGGAACAGAATCACAGTTACTTCTAAGGGCTTTTTCTTGAAAAGGCAACAATATTTCCCAGATGGAAAGATGGAAAGATATAAGATTATTGTGATGATGACTAGTTTTTAAATTTTTATTTTATATCATTCAAATGAGTGAGTCTTCTGCATGCATGCTTATGACCCAAATTTTGTAAGCTTGGTTCCCACTGAATTCAGGTTTTTGATTCCCTAAAATTGGGCTTCCAGATGGCTGTGAGCTGCCATGTTAGTCGTGAGGATTGAATCCTGGTCCTCTGCAAAAACAGTCAAAGCTCTTAACAGATACTCCATTTTTCCACCCTCAGGGTAAGTCCTTCAGGACAGGTGTGAGACTCCAAGGCTTAAGAAACAAAAGAAGTGAGATACAGAGAAAGACCTGTCTTAAAGGATGCCTACATTAGCCTTAACAGTCTTTATGTAGCAGAGGATGACCTTGTTGGTCATCAATGGGAGGAGAAGCTGCTGGTCCTGTGAAGGTTCGATGCCCCAGTGTTAAGGGAATGCCAGGATGAGGAAGCAGGAGTGGATGAATTGGTGAGCAGGTTGAGGGGGGATGGGATAACATTTCAAATGTAAAAGAAAATATATTTAAAAAAAAAAACAAAAACAGTCTTTGGCCATGGCTATGTGTCCTTGTGTGCAGATGTGAATGTATCTGTGGATGTCCACGTGTGTGCATGTACGTGTGTGAGTGTGTGTGTCTATCTGTGTTTTCACATGTGTTTGTGTGTGTTTATGTGTATCTCTGTGCATATGCCTGTAATGTGAGTGTGCCTATGTGTGTGCCTGTGTGAGTTGGCTGTGTGTAGCTGTGCGTATGCCTGTGTCTGTGTGTTTGTCTGTGTGTGAGTGTCTCTCTGTATGTGAGAGTGACTCTGTGTGTGTGCCTATGTATGAGTGTGTCTGAGTGTGAGAGTATCAGTGTGTGAGAGTGACTGTGTGTGTGTGCCTGTGTGTGAGTATGCCTGTGTGTCTGTATGTGTGCCTGTGTGTGAGTGAGCATGTGTGCCTGTGTGCCTGTGTGTGTGTGTGTGTGTATGTGTGTGTAGGAGCTAGTGTGTGCCTGGCACTTGTGCACTGGTCTGTGTGCTTGCAGAAAGGATGCAGAAATGTTTCTCTTTGTACAAAAGAAAATAAAACCTCATTACAACTGAAGTCTCCTTTCAGAGAAAAACAGTTATAACTCACCTTTAAAGTCCTGATTAAGGCTGTGGATCTGGGTTTATTTACAGTGCCACCATTTATCAGATTAAATTGTGGCTTTTTTTTTTTCAGTGAAAAACCTGCCCATGATCCAAAGGTCGGGAGTGTTCCAGAAAATAACTCAGAAATGCTCATTTTCTTCAACCCTGCAGTATTTCTTCCTGGGACAGAGCCTAGGGAACAGGTGGAATAAAAAAAGGGGGCATGGAGTCTAGAGTCCAGATGCTTCTTCCGGCATCGGGAACATGGGCTTCAGGAGGGTGTCCTGTCTTACAGGGGCTCATGAAAACAAAAAAGAGACTAGATTTTTCTTTCACACAAGATATCCAGACTACAATTGTCTCTCCCTCCCAGCTCCTATCTACCTTCCCTCTCCTCCAGATTTACTCTTCATCCATTTCCCAAGAGAAAAGAGCAGGCCTCAAAGAGGCAACCAAACAGGCCAAAACAAAATACATTAAGTTGATGCCAAAGCCCTTATACCAAAGCTAGACAAGTCAAACAGGTGGGAAGACAGGAGTCCCAAGAGCAGGTAAAGGAGTCAGAGACGCATTTTCTTCTACTGTTGGGAATCTCACAAAGCCTACAAGGTAACGGTCATAACATATAGGCAGACGACCTAGTCTAGACCTACACATGTCCTGTTATTGCAGCTGCACTCTCTGTGAGCCCATGTGAGCCCTACTTGGTTGGATGGGTGGGTCATGTTCTCCTATCCTCCATCCCCTCTGAATCCTACAATCTTCTTTGTCCCCTCCTTTTGGGGTTCCCTGAGTTCCCAGGGCAGGGACCTGATGTAGACACCCAGTTTAGATTCTTTCTCTGTTGTCTCTGATTAATGTCTGCATCTGCTGATGGAGAAGCTTCTCTGGTGATTTCTGGACACGACACCCATCTATCTGTAAGTATGGCACAATGTCCTTAGAAATAATTTCAGTGACTTTGCTTTTTTTTTTTTTTCATTTTTGCCAATGCTTAGGATCACCCTGATAGATTCTGGCAAGTTTCCAGTGTACTAGGTTTCCATATGCCCTCCCCAATATCAGTTGTCTTTCCCCACACTGTCTCCCTTCCTTCTGATCCTTTCTCCCCCAAACTGATCTTCCTTCTTCCGTCCCCATCTGCTCATGAAGTCTATTCTGCTTTCACTTCCCCAGGAGACCCATGCACTTCCCTCTAGAGGGCCTTTCTTTCCTAACTTCTCTGGGTCTCTGTATGGTAACTTCTGTTATCATTTACTTAGCAGTTGACATCAACTTATAAGTGAATACACACCATATGAGTATTTCTGGGTATGGAATACCTAACTTTGGGTGATTTAATTTTCTAGCTCCATCTATTTGTCTCCAAATTTAATTATGTCACTTTTTGACAGCTGAGTAATATTCCATTGAGTACATGGACTACATTTTCTTTATTCATTCTTTTGCTGAAGGACATCTAGGTTGTTTCTGGTTTCTAGATATTATGAATGAAGCTGTACTGAACGTGGTTGAGCACATGTCCTTGTGGAAGGATAGACCATCTTTTGGGTGTATGTCCAGGGGAGGTATAGATGGGTTATCAGGTAGATCAATTCCAAACTTTTTGTGGAACTGCCATATTGATTTCCCTAGTGGCTATACAAAGTTTTTACTCCAACAAGCAGTAGAGGAGTATTCCCCTTGCTCCACATCCTCAACAGCATAACTGTCACTTGTGTTATTGGTTGTAGCCATTCTGTCAGGCGTAAGATGTAATCTCAAAGTAGTTTTAATTTGCATTTTCCTGATGGATAAGGGTGTTGCACATTTCTATATGGGTTTTTTTCAGCAATTTGAGATGGGAGAGTGTGAAGGTAGGGGAAAAGAGAGGGAGGAGAGGAGGGAGAAATGTGATCAGGATATAATGTATGAGAATAAATAATTTTTTAAAAGTAGAGAATTGTTTATTTAGATCTGTGTGCCAATTTAACTGGATTATTTGGGGGGGGGGAGTTGATATCTAGTTTCTTGAGCCCTTTACATATAATCGGCAATAGTCTAAAATATTAGCCTTGGAACCTAATTTCTCTCATCTCAGCAGGCTCCAAGTGACTTCTCTATTTCTACTGTCACAGTAATTACCTGCCATGACTGCCTGCTGGCTCAGTACATAGCAACACTTGCTTCATAATAGATAATTGGCAGGTAGAAATAGGTTGTTGGTCTCTCTCTCAAACACACACACAAACCCACACACACATACAAACACACAATTATCTTATAGTAACAATTGACAAATATACCATGAAATCCAGACATGGAAACTATTCAGTGATATCAATGAATTGATGCAACATGAGGTCACAAGATTCAACAGTGTTCAAAGAAAGTTCCATAGAAAACATGTAGAAAAGAATATACACATTCTGCCCATATAGGACTAAATCTGAGGTGTGGTCCATAGAATGGGATAAGAATTGCATAGAAGTGTTAAGGACATCATTGCAGCTGCCTCAGTCCTTTTCAAGTTGGCACACAGTGCAAATTCTTCACACACTAAAATATCTACAGAGAGAAAGAACGTTGAAATGCTTCTCCCAGGACCTAAAGAGATCCTTGAGACGTGGACCTGTCTCGTGGGAATCACAACAGACAATGGCAAGGTGACCAAACCTGGAGTCAAGTGGAAACAAAGTGGACACCAAAGTGTTCAGGACCAGCAACTCTCAGTCACTGCTTTGAACATGATCCTCATAACACTAGATCCAACCTGCAAACAGCATGGGCAGCTGCAAAGCCAAAGAAGTTATTCCAGAAAAGGTGGGGGAATTTGTACATAAAGAAGCAGGCTCCAGGACAAACCTCAGACCTATCCATTGTCCCTAAGCAGGGAGAAAGATGACTGTCCCCAGTGGTGTCTAAAAGAAGAGGAGCCTAAATTGGCACACCAGTGTTTCAGCTTCACTCAGGGAAGTAAGCCTCTCAGCATGTTTCTACAGAGTCAAACAGAAGGTCTCTATCAGTCACTCCACGAAGTGCTGGGCCTCTCTGCAAAGATTTCTACCTCCAGACTCAAACAGCTCTAGTTCCTTAGTGGGGCTCACACCAGCCATCTCTGACAGTGCCCAGCCTCCCAGCCCATGTGAGTAGAGCCAAGCTTGCAAACAAAACTTATAGAGCTTTTGAAGAAATGCTAGGTCTCTCCAGGGTCATAGTTATCAGAGGTAACCATGGGGGTCACAAGGACAGAAAGAAAAGAGAGACTCTGGTCATGCCTAAGATCAACTGTGAGCACTGGGAGAGGCCACTGTCTCTTCAGGCATTGACACCAACATAACTCCAGAAATGTCACCAGAAATGAGAGAGCATGATTGCTTCAAAACAAACTAATAAAGCTTCTGTGTCAGACACACACACACACACACACACACACACACACACACACACACAATCTATGAGAGGACCAGAAAATAATTTAAACAAACCACTTAAGGTCCCTGAACTAAAAGAATGTATACATAAAAATTTTAAGAAATTTGCAAAAAAAAAAACCCCACACAAATAGATAAACTTGACAAATAAATATAAATTCAAGTGGAACTCTCTTTTAAAATGATATGTGTCTCAGTGAGAGTGTCAGAAACCCTGGAACTGGAGTTATAGACAGGTGTGAGCTGCTATGTGGGTGCTAGAAATTGAACCCAGGTTCTCAGGAAGAGCAACCAGTGCTCTTAACTACTAAGTCATCTCTCCAACCCCTGAAGTAGAACTCTTAAAGGACACAATACTGAATGAATAATTGTCAACAGCAATTCCAATGCAGTTCAAAGAAAATTCCCAGATAAGACATTTGAAATTATTTGATCAAGGGAACAAAAGAATAAAAATAATTAAGATCATTAATTGTATGAAATCATTAACCCACCTAGTGTAATATGTAGAAAGAATCTAAGAAGGGGATGAAATTTTCAAACAACTAGAAAGTATGTCTAATGGAATAATTATCCCAAACTTTTGTAATCCAAAGAAATCTATCAGTACTTAAATATAGAAATCATGAAGACTCCAAGGAATGTAGTCTTAAGGAATGTTTCTCCAAGATGCATATTAATCAAAATATCAGAACTCAAAGACAATGAAAAGCATCTGAGGGCTATAAGGGGCAAGGAACAAATAATTTACAAAAGGTTATCAGCGTGATGATCAATAGATTCCTCAAAAAAAAAAAAAAAGATGGTAGGTATGATGACTTAATTCAGTCCTAGAAGAAAATCAAACATCGCCAAAGAAGAGAACTTTGCTAGTCAAAAGAGTTTTTCCAAAGTCATGGAGAAATAAAAATTTCCCAGGGAAATTAAAACAACAACAACAACAACAACAACAACAACAACAGAATTTATCACCGTTGCTCCTCCCTTATGTAAATAAAATAATAAGACTTCTAGTTAACAAAGGGGGGGTGCAGCTCAAAACTTAAGAGCAGAAGCTGTTAGAAAGCCATGCTCAGACTGTGAAAGGACATTGGTTCTCAACTGTGGGTTTTGACCTCTTTGGAGGTTAAATGATCCTCTTACAGAGTTCACCTAAGATCATCACACAACACAAATGTTTACATTTATCGTCATAACAGTATCAACATTACAGTTATGAAGCAGCAACAAAAATAATTTTATAGCTGGGGGGGTCACTATGACATGAGGAACTGTATTTAAACGGTTACTGCATTAGGAAGGTTGAGAACCATAGCTCTAGAATGTAATAGGTCAAAGACAACTATTAACAACAAATATGATGCAGACAAATTGGTAAATGGTATAAGTTTGATATCAATACATAAAACATGGTCAGAATAAAAATGTAGTGCTGTTTTGATTAAAAGAGGGAAAGGCATTCCATGCAAGCTTCTTTGTAACCACAAGGCACAAATCCAGGACAGACATACTACAGAGCCTTAAAGGATAATAAGGTAGTTTTGTATACTAAATATCTAGACAGCTAGCATATCCAGTAAGTTCTCAGGCACATTATTTTCAATGCTAAATCATGAAGAATTGAAAATCTAGATAAAAAGTAAGTAAAAAGATTGAATACCAAGTACACATTCCTTCAAAGAAAACCCAAGAACATACAATGTCCCTGTGAAACTTTGTGAAACATTTAAAGAGCTTACAGCACACTCTCTCACAAACACCTTCAAAAACTGAAAAGGAAATGCTCTCAGTACCTTCCAATGACTAAAGAAAATGAAGCAGCAGACCAGCATCCTTTATGATAACAAGTACAAACATTTTTGTGTGTTATGCCATATTTTCACAGAATGAAGAATTGAACCCACAGGATCATTTCAGGAGCTTTAGAGAAACTTTTGATAAAACTCAACTTCTCTTTATGATGAAGCCACTAAATGAAGTAAATATGTAAACAGCACACCTGAACAAAATAAAGGCCTTATATAGTATGCCTGCAGCTGAAATGCTCAGTGTTGAAATGCTGAAACACTTTTCTCCCTAAGATCTTCAGCAAGGCAAAGACACTATCCTTGACATTTCTATAAAAAAAATATTTCCTACAGGTCAGTGTCTGAACAATAAGATAATAAATTAAATAAATGACATTCACTAAACTATTTCTGAGTAAATATATCTATTTCAAAGTATGTCAGGATAGTAGCGTCAGGAGATTTATTCTTTTTGAAAATTAATTATTATGTTTATTTACATCCAAAATTTAGCCCCAATTCCTGGTACCCCCTCCTAGAGTTCTTTACCCCCTCTCCTCCCCTTTGCCTGTGAGAGGGTGTCCCCTGCCCGGCTCCCCAGAAAATTGCTTTTCCCTAGGGTATCAAGTCTCTGCATGATTAGGCCTATCCTCTCTTACCTAGGTCAGACAAGGCAGCCCTGTGCTACATATGTGTCATGGGCTTGAACCAACCAGCATATGTTCTTTGGTTGGAAGCTTACTCTCTGGGAGGTGCCAAGGGTCCTGGTTAGTTAGAACTATTGGTGTGCCTTTGGGGTTGCAATCCCCTTCAGCTCCTTCAATCCTTTCCCTAACTCTTCCATATGGGTCCCCGCGAGCTCAGTCCAATGGTTGACTTTAAGCATTTGAATCTGTTGCAGTCAGCTGCTGATAGAGCCTCTCAGAGGACAGCCATGCTAGACTCCTGTGTTCAAGCACAACATAGCACCAGTAATAATGCCAGGGTTTGGTGCCTGCTCATGGGATAGATCCCAATTTGGGCAGTTCACTGGACTGCCTTTCCTTTAGTCTCTGCTCAATTTTTGTCCCTGCATTTCCTTTAGACAGGAATGATTCTGGGTCAAAAATTTTAAGATGGGTGGGTGTTCACATCCCTCAACTGGGGACCATGTCTATCTACTGGAAATTGTCTCCTCGGGTTCCATCTCCCCACTGTTGGGAATTTCAGCTAAGATCACCTACACTATTTCCTGAGATCCTATCACATCCCAAGTATTTGGGACTTTCTAGAGTTTTCCCACACACTAACCCCTGCAGCTGCATATTTCCATTAATTCTCATGGCCCTCTGGACTTCTATCTCACCCCATACCTGTTCCTACCTCCTTTCCCCTTCCCCTCCCCTCTTTCCCACCCAGCCAGGTCCTTCCCCCTCTCTGCCTCCTATGATTAGTTTGTTCCTCCTTCTAAGTTGGATGGAAGCAGCCTTACTTGGGCCTTCCTTCTTGTTAAATTTCTTATGGTCTGTGGGTTGTATCACGGGTGTTCTGTACTTTTTGGCTGATATCTACTTATCAGTGTGTATATACCATGCATGTCCTTCTAGGTCTGGGTTACCTCAGTCAGGACATTTTTAGTCCCATCCATTTACCTGCAAAATTCATAATTTCCTTATTTTTAATAGTGGAATAGTATTCCATTGTATAAATGAACCACATTTTCTGTATCCATTCTTCTGTTGAAGGACATTTGAGTTGTTTCCAGTCTCTGACTATTGTAAATAAGTCTGCTATGAACATAGTAAAGCACGTGTCCTTATGGTAGAGTGTCTTCTGTGTATATGCCTGAGAGGACTCTAGCTGGGTCTTCAGGTAGAGCTATTTACAGTTTTATGACAAACTGCCACATTGATTTTCAGAGTGGTTATACCAGTTTGCACTCATACTAGCAATGGCTGAGTGTTCCTCTTTCTCCACATCCTCTGACAGCATGTGCTGTCATTGAGTTTTTTATCTTTGCCATTCTGACTGGTGTGAGGTGGAATCTTAGGGTCATTTTGATTTGCATTTTCCTCGTGACAAAGGATGTTAAACATTTCTTTAAGTGCTTCTAGGCCATTTGACATTCCTCAGTTGAGAATTTTCTGTTTAGCTCTGTACCCCATTTTTAAATTGTGTTAATTGGTTTGTTGATGGCTCTCAACAGAGCCATCTCAAATGGCCAAGTAGCACTTGAAGAAATGTTCAAAGTCCTCACTCACCAGGAATATGCAAATCAAAATGCCTCTGATTTTCTATCTCACACCCATCAGAGTGACTAAGATGAAATATTCAAATGACAGCACATGCTGGCAAGGAGTGCCATTGCTGGTGGGATTGCGAGTTTGTACAACCACTTTGGAAATCAATTTGGTGGTTTCTCAGAAAAGTTGGAATAGATCTACTTCAAGAACCAGCTATGCCACTCCTGGGTATATACCCAAAAGATGCTCTACCACATCACAAAGACACCTGCTCAACGATGTTCACAGCAGCTTTATTCATCATAGCCAGAAACTGAGAACAACCTAAATGTCCCTCAAATAAAGAATAGATAAAGAAAACGTGGTATATTTGCACAGTGGGATAATGCTCAACTATTTGAAAAAGGACATCATGAAATTTGAAGGCACATGGATACAACTAGAAAATATCCTGAGTAAGGTAAACCAGACCCAAAATGTCTACTTATAAGTGGACATTAGACATAACATAGGGGATAACCATGTAGACCTTGAGTCTACAGAATCAAGGAAGGTAAATAATAAGGAGGACCTAAAGAAGGATGCTGGAATCCCACTGAAAAGGGAAAATAAAATAGTCATTGGAGGTGGGGGCATGCAAGGAAACATGTAGATGAGGGTGTGTGGAGGGGAAAAGGGGTATGTTGTGGAGGAAGAGAGATGTATGGGAGAAAAATGGAAATCTGTTAGCAAAGGCATCTCTAAGAGGAGTTAGAGACCTGGGACAGTTAAGTCTCATGAGAGGATATGGGAGTGACCCTAGCTTAGATTCCTAGGAGTAGATGGATATGAAGCCTTCTATAGCCAGGTGGGACTTCCAGCGGAAGGAGCAAGATACCAGCCCACACACAAAACCTTCGGCCCAAAATTTCTCCTGCCTACTACGGAGAAAGATGGAGCAGAGATTAAAGAAATGGACAAATAATGATCTGCCCAATTTGAGACCCACCCCCTCTGACACTATTAATGATACTCTGTTATGCTTGCAGAAAAGCATGTATCATAACTGTCTCCTGATAGGCTCTGATCAACAGCAGATGGAAACAGAGACAGAAAGCCACAGCCAACAATAGGCGGAGCTTGGAGAGACTTGTGGATACATGAGGAGAAAAATTGAGTGAGCAGGAGGAGCCAAGGAAAGCACAAGATGATCAACAGAACCAACTAACCTAGGCTCATGGGGCTCTAAAGTCTGACCTACCAGCCCAAAATCCTGCAAGGGCTGAACCTAGACCCCCTATACATATGTACCAGATGTGTACCTTGGTCTTCATGTGGGTCCACTGAACAATTGGAGTGTGGGTTATCTCTGACTCTGTTGCCTACCCCTGGATCCCTAGCTGGGCTACCTTGTCTGGCCTCAGTGGGAGAGGATACGCTTACACCTTCTGGTACTTCACATATGAGGACGGGCTGGCACCTATGGGGGCATTCGTTTCTTGGAAGAGAATGGAAAAGGGTGGAGGAGGTGATGTGAGGGTGGGACTGAGAGAAGGAAGAGGCAGGGGAGGAGATGCTGTGGTCAGGATGTAAAAGGAATAAACAAATAATGAAAACAATTGAAAAAGATACAACCTAGGGGAACTACAGGCTATGTCTAAAATATGGAAAATTAAAATTGTTTATGCGTAAAGACAGCTGCGTATGTGTTTGAGACTGTCTACCAAAAGTCCATTTTTTCATTTAAAAAAAAAGGAAAACTGGAAAATCCATGTGGAACTGCAAATAGGATGAGGAAGAAAAGGAAAAGAAAGAGAAGGAAGCAGAGGTTGGGGGAGAAAGAAAGAGAAGAGGAGATGTAGGGAAATAGGTAAAGGAAAAGAAACAATGGAAACAGACCATTGTAATCACAAAGGTAGGAAATGAAGCATCACACCCTTAACCTAGAACATGTAAAGGAGTGTAAATAGACTATTAGTGTTTGGAACATAATTAAAATCATGGAAATGACCCTGCCAGGAAGATCCACCATACTCTGAGAAAGGAACCAAGCTGCTGCCTTAGGAGAAGCAAAGTCTCACTTGATAAACATGTTCAGCAACCCAGACATCCACATGCATAAGAATGAAACTTAGCCTTATCTCATGCTAAATACACAAATAACTCAAATGGATTAGAGGATTTAAGATAAGACCACAACATACAAAAACTAGCAGAAAATAAAACACCACAAAAGCTATAGGGCAACGATTTATTTTTCGATTATCTACTCAAGAGTACAAACACAATGAAAGCAAAAGCAGACAAATATGATGGCATCGGAAATTGAAATTTTTATGAAACAAAGGAATCAGCAGAGAAAAGAGTCTGCCACGTACAGGGGAATATAGGTAAGGCCTTAAATCAGATAATGGGCTTAGTTTCCTAAGTTCTACGTAAGTTGGGAAAGCTAAGCATCCAGATAGTACATGCAGGGCACTTGTGCAGCCCTCGGCTTCCTCCTGGAACTTGAAGATGATACCTTATCTCTGAGGACACCACATACTTCAAACAGTGTTTGGTGGCATGGAGCAGGAACCAGACAGAAGACTAGCCATTTTAGCATCTCAAGATACAAGCGAGTCAGGGAGAGAAGCAAAGAGAGCCCTATATGGTGATAGAGGCTGCAATGACTACAATGACCATTTCACCAATGTCACCACCCCTCAACAGTACAATAGTAACACATTTACTCATTAGCATGCGGAACCTGGAAAAATGCAGCTATATACAAATAACTAAGAGTGTAGAGGGCAACATGTCTTCACTTCTATGACTATGCAACATAGTGCATGACACCTAAGACACAAAGTCAACCAATGCCTAGCTGCACATGGAGAGACAAAACCTGGTGGTTACATTCATGTGGCATACTTGGGGACAGGGAGGATTTTGTCTTGTGAGTGTGTTGGTAGAATTGAGAATATCATGCTTAGTACAATAATTCAGACACAACTGTCCTTATACCCTGTACTCACATGGAAAAGAAAAGAATTGATTTCAAACACAGGAAGTAAAGGGTTATCAGAGGTAGGGTGTAGGGCAGTTGAAGGCTAGAGTGAAAGCTTTGGCACTCTACTGTCTGGTTTTGTGTGTTAACCTGACATAGCTGGTGTTATCACAGAGAAAGGAACCTCCCTTGAGGAACCGCTTCTATGAGATCCAGCTGGAAGGCATTTTCTCAATAGTGATCAAGGGGGGAGGGACCAGGCCATTGTGCTGGTGCCATCCCTGGGCTGATAGTCTTGGGTTCTATTAGAAAGAAATCTGAGCAAGCCAGGGGAAGCAAGCCAGTAAGTAACATCTCTCCATGGCCTCTGCATCAGCTCCTGCTTCTGACCTGCTTGAGTTCCAGTCCTGACTTCCTTTAGTAATGACTAGCAATAGCCCAGCATAATGGATATAGAAATTGTACAGTAGGTATATTTCAAAATTGCTGAGAGAAATTTCAAATGTCTTCACCATAAAAGCACAAGTATTTGAGGCAATGAATAATTTAATTACCTGGATGAAACTATTTTTTCGATTCATAATTCATGCATTATTTTGCCTTCCTAAGTAGGGGTGATTGTGGGCATTAAGTTCATCATTTCAAAATATTTTAAATCTTTAGAGAAATGCCACATGAAAAAGGTAGAACCCATTTTGGAGATTTAACTTAGCAACGAGGAAAACATTTTATGAAATCATGGAGTTAATTCTATCTTTAAACGTGAGTCTTGGTGCTGAAGAGGTGTCTGAGTAGTAATAGGCACTGGCTGCTCTTCCAGAAGATGTGATGCTTTGAAACTGTCATATTTAAATGCTTTTGGTAAACTTACTGGCCAGGGAATTGTATGAACAGTTTCAAGGACAGGGAATTTTACCAGTTTGTGACTGAAATAAGGTCCTTCTCTCCCTCTGCCTCCTGTGATTATTTTGCTCACCATTCTAAGTAGTATTGAAGCATCCACTTTGGGATTCCTTCTTGTTAAGTCTGGAAGTTGTATCATGGGTATTCTGAGCTTTTGAGCTAATATCCACTTATGAGTGAGTACATACCATGCATGCCCTTTTGGGTCTGGGTTACCTCAGTCAGGATGTGTTTTCTAGTACCACTCATTTGGCTACAAAGTTCATGAAGTCATCATTTTTAATAGCTGAGTAGTACTTCATTGTGTAAATATACCATATTTTCTGTATCCATTCCTCTGTTGAAGGACATATGAGTTCTTTCTAGCTTCTGGCTATTATCAATATGGCTGCTATGAACATAGTAGAACACATGTCCTTGTTATATGTTGGAGCATCTTTTGGCCCAGGAATGCTATAGCTGGGTCTTTAGGTATTTCTAATTTTCTGAGGAACCACCAGATCTCCAAAAGTGATTATACCAGCTTGCAATCCCACCAACAATGGCTGAGTGTTCCTCTTTCTTCACATCCTCACCAGCATCTGTTGTCACCTGAGTTTTTGATTTTAGCAATTCTGATTGGTATAACATGGAATATCAGGATCATTTTGATTTGCATTTCCCTGATGACTAAGGAAGCTAAACATTTCTTTAGATGATTCCCAGACATTCTAGATTCTCCAGTTGATAATTGTTTGTTTGGCTCTGTACCCCATTTTTAAAGTGGATTATTTGGTTGTCTGGAATCTAACTTCTTGACTTTTTTTGTATATGTTGTATATTTGTCCTCTATCTAATGTAAGGTTGGTAAAGATATTTTCCCAGTCTGTAGGTTGCCGTTTTATCCTATTGACAGTGTCCTTTGCTTTATAGAAGCTTTTCTGTTTCATGAGGTCTCATTTGTCAATTGTTGATCTTAGAGCATGTGCCATTAGTGTTCAGTTGTCTTAGCCTTGTAGCTTCTACACCCCCCCCCAACCCACTACGGGGGTTTGGTGCTTTGAGACTATGAGCAGATTTTCTTGTGAGTCATCTCCTTTGCTTTGACCCCTTTCTTAGGCTTCGGTGTGGGAAGAAGCCAGCCAGGTATCCTCAGAGGCAATGCATTCATTTACAAGATGATTTATATACACAATTAGTTCTGATAAACTAACATACAAGGGGAAAGGTGAGAAGTGTGGGTGACCATTTACAAGTCATTAAAGGGAGTCTTTTATGTGTCTTGCGATGGTTGGGCTGAGTGGGTCTGTCTGGCCAGCATTCAGTGGGAAAGAGCCTCCAGGCTAAAATTACTAAATACATATTCTATAACACATCTCAGTGATAATGGCCTGCTAATAAGTGCATAGGCCTTTTTTGGTACTGAAATATTAAATAAAAAAAATTAAGCATATAAGTGAACATGTATGTGTATTTATTTAATTATAGTTTTTTATATTTGGCCCCTGGTCCTGGAAAGGCTCAGTGCAGCAGTGTAGGGGAATACCAGGACAGGGAAGTGAGAAGGGGTGGATTGGGGAACAGGAGGAGGGAAGAGGGCTTATAGGACTTTTAGGGAGCGGGGATCCAAGAAAGGGAAAATCACTTGAAATGCAAATTTATTTGCATTTCATATTTCACATGTCATATTTGCATATGCAAATATAGAGAATAAAAAAAAGAAAAGAAAGGTTTTTTTTACTTATTTACTTACTTGCTTAACTAATTAATTAATTTAGTGTATGTGAGTACACTGTCACTGTCTTCAGACATACCAGAAGAGGGCATCGGATTCCATTACAGATAGTCATGAGCCACCATATGGTTGCTGGGAATTGAACTCAGGATCTTTCAAAAAGTAGTCAGCACTTTTAACCACTGAGTCATATCTCCATCCCTGTTTTGTTTTGTTTTTAAAGCATAAAAACAAAAACAAGCAAACAAAGAAACAAACAACTCCACCTGTCAGCACTGAGTGTGGCTGATTCTTCCACATATATCCAGAGCTGGTTTGTTCTGGTGTGTTTGGGCTCCTCAACAGTTTTTGAAATGCAGAGTTAATGATACATCAGTCATAAACAGTCAAAATTCTAAGGCTCTTGCTTTTTATTTATGAGCGTGGAGTTCATTCTCCAAGGCCCCGCCATCATTTATGCTAAGCTCTTGTGTTTATGGAACAGGTTCAGTAGCAGGTATTTCAGGCCACCATGTTCTGCATTGTCATCTCTTTGTCTTTCTCAGTGGATGTCTGTGTCTCCTGGAAGGCCACTTGAGCCATGAGTGACTGAGTTAGGATGAGTCTGTGAGCTGATCTCACTGATGAGCAAACACGGGTCAAATGCTTGGGAGTTGAACTCATTCTAAAACAATGTTGTGACAGGACCCAGTGTCAGACAGAAGTACGTTAATCACACAACTACCCAGAGATAAGTGAGAAGAGGGGGTGCGGGGAACCTTGATGATAACATCTGCTAACTGCATCCCTCCTCAGATTCTCACTAAGATTTATGGCTCAAGAGGGAAACTGCTTCACATTATTGAGGTTCTAACCGAGTCTGCCCTTTCTCATGCCTAATGCCTTGGAAAGGTGGAGGAGACAGACAGGTTCCAGCATCCTGGACTTGTCAAAACTACTTTTCTCATCAGGAACCATGCTGGCTCAGCGAAGGTATTAACATGCCTTGCTGTAGTGAGGACTGATTAAGTAGTTGTCTACACTTGACTTTCTTGCGATTTAAACAGAAACATGCCTCCCTGCTCCTGAGTGCTTCTAAATCTTTATAGGGTAAGCCATGTTACCTTGAAGCAAATCATTAGCCGCAAGAAAGCCTATCCTGGCTGCTAGGCTGTAGTCATCAGAGCCTGGTTTTTGACAACATGTTTCTTGGACTCAGCACTCTGGACCCACAGCCGTATTTATTTTCTCTGTAACAGCAATTCCCTCATATTTACAGTGATGTTGGCTTATTTCCTCAGGCATCATTTAAATGTGCAAAATGTTCTGCCTTCCACTCTCTCTCAATGCCCTTCTTAACATTGAACATGGAGTTCTATGTTCATGGCTGATGTGGCAGGGGCCTCATCTTAGGTCATCCGCAGCTGTGAGGCTGCAGTACATCTGCACATGTTTGCTCTTCTTGCCAGAGATGGACATGCCATTCTCACACCTGCTTCTTTCAATGTCAAATGAAGTAGGAAACTGGCGAGTTACACTATGGAACTGATGGGAACAGCACCTACAGAGACAACAGGTTCCTATCAAGGCTTCCTGTGAGCTTTTTGTATCTAAGTGCAGGTCAGAGCACCACAAAACCCACACTGACACCCATGGGACCATTCCTACCTTCAGGTTAATATAGAAATTTATTCTTTTCAGGTAACACTAGTTGTGTCTTCCAGTATGTAGATGCAACTCTGTGTTCAAGTAAAGAATTAGCTCACATGAATTGTCTACCAAACTCACAAATGGACTTGGGTCATCTAAGAACATGGCTTGAAGAACAAGGCTCAGAAATGATGTTATAACTTCCCAGACTCCTATCTGCTCCTTAACGTTTAAAGCACTGAATGAGACATTTTCAGCAGGGGATTAGTAGAATCACTGTCCCTCTCCCCTCATGGCTTTCCTAGTTCCCTGCATACTGAAGAAAAGTGAGAAAGACTGCATTTGTATCCCTGTTCAGCATCGGAGTAGCCCTGTTCTTTATGTAAATAACTGCTGGGTGTGTGTGAGAACACCCAGTTCAGGCAACTGGAGCTTGCCTGGGAATCAATTAGGACCAGAATAGAGACTAACTACTTAGCATTGTTTCTGTGAGAGTTCTTAACACCATAAGAGGCAGACTGTACCACCTTCCAGAGGAAGTCCAGCTTCAAAGACACAGCAAGGAATGCAGGCAGATCAGAAGAAAGGCATCTGCAGCTTCCACTCACTGGGTCTGGTCCCCAAATGGCCATAAATTATAATTGTTTCCTCTTTAGAAAACTCTCTGTGTCTTGGATCTGTGCTACACCATCTTGGAATAAAGGCAGGCCCCTCTTCCCTCATGATACAGCTATCTCTGCATCAAAGCTGCTAAAGCCCAACATATGAGCATCATGTTGTGCTCTGATCATAGGGTTTGAGCACAAGTTCTTGAGTGTTCTTGAAATTTACCAGGATAGTGACCTTGTGGACCTGACCTGCACTCAGAATTATTGCCAAACATGAAATGATAATAGATGTGTTTATGGAGTCTGACATGTTTTCCACATCCTGCACCTCTCTGCAATCCAGCTAGAAAACCAGTTGCTGCAAAACTATGGAGAAGTCTCTTTCTGGTTGATCACAGAACCTGGATAGCCATATGTTACTACTTCAAGTAATGTGCACTGACAAGCCTCATGACAGCAGCCCTAAAGGCTCTCCAAAGAAACAACCAGTATCAGTGTGGAGTAGAAATGGAGGGGATTATTAGAGTAGGAGCACACCCCTACAGAGACTCCCCAGGCTTTGGGAGCAGAGTTGCCACAGTGGCTGCAGCTTCCAGCAGAGACCTACCTAGAGTTTGGGGAGGTTCTAGCTGTTGCTCAACCATTGGGCTCAACATGGGGTACAGCTTATCCATACTGTGCCTTTTATGGGCAACAACATGAAGGTAAACTGCTGCATGACCAGTAAATCTGAAATATGACCTCCTTTAGGTAGGAGACCCGAACTATAGACTAGGTGTAGGACTCTCCATTCTGCACCTACACTTTGTTGGTGTCAGGAAGCACAGTTACTTGTCTTGTTAGTGCAGGATAGCCTCCAGAGCCAACCTTGACTCAGGATTCTGGTCGTCTGGAATCTCTGTGTCCTACAGTGAGGTCACAGCTAAAGAAGTTTCCTCTAGCCATTGCTTCCCACTGTCCATTATGAGATGGTTTTCTGCAGGGTTTCCCATACACTACAGTCCCAAACCTTTTGAATAAAATGAGGTGGGGTAAGAGAAAGTGTATGTCTAATATTGTTTTTATCTTATGTTCTGACAAAATACACCTGGCAAGCTATGAGCAAATGCATCTAAAAGTGGAGATGTAAAAGCATCAGGCAGGCAGTTAGATTTGGTCAAGTCCACTCTGTGATTTCTTGTCAGGAAACCAAATGACAAGGTTTACTTTAGCTGTGCCTCCTTGTGACAAGCATGAGACAAACACAGGTTCATTGTCACGTTATGGGATGGCATCATTCCACCTCATGTAACTAACAGAACTTTCCACATAGGCAATATGTTTTAGCTGACAAGCCTTCACTTTTGAAGAGCACACCAATTGGTTATCCAATACCAAATAGTCATTCTTGGAAATATAAGTACAAATTACACTATACAGATTATGTATTTAGAAGCATGTAAATACTTCTATTTAATAATAATAACAATTTCCATAATAATAATTAATGGAAAAAAGGCCGTTGATTTGAAAGAGAGCAGGAAGGATTCATGAGAGGGTTTGGAGGAAAGGTAGGGAAGAGAGAAATAATGTAACTGTATTATAATCTCAGAATATAAAATCAGCACTTGAAGAACATGAACACATTCAACAGAGGATGCCTTTGTTTCCAATGTTGTCATCCAGTAAAGCTAGGGCCCTGTTATTAAGGTCCAACTTTAACCCTGACAACTGCAAGAGAGTTACATTACTTTCCTCCC
Source organism: Apodemus sylvaticus (assembly GCF_947179515.1). Lineage (NCBI taxonomy): Eukaryota > Metazoa > Chordata > Mammalia > Rodentia > Muridae > Apodemus > Apodemus sylvaticus. Next base: position 6,095,202 of record NC_067487.1, on the reverse strand, counting down.
TCCCCTTCAGCCAGATGACCTTTTTGAAGCTCTTTCTCCATGGTGTCCAACTCTTAATAACATCTTCTTCATCTTTGATTATTATTGCTACATACATGCATATATATGTATATATCTGTGATTATGTGTGTGTGTGTGTGTGCACAAATACATATCAATGCCACCTGCTTAGCCTTGTACTGTTGTTCATGTGCATGTGATTCTTGGGCGCTTGGACTTGCGCACTGTATTGACATTTCAACCTCCTCCTCTCTGCTTCCTCACTCTTCTCATGGCATCAATCTGCTCCTGTCAATTCATGACCCACTCTTTATCACACAGACACATACATGCACAGACATGCACACACACACATACACATATGCACAGACACATGCATGCACACATATACCCATACATATACATATACATATACATATACACATGCACAGACACACACATGCACACATGCACATATACACATGCGCAGACACATGCATAGACACACATAAGCACAGACACAGAGAGACATATACATAGACACACACATGCACATAAATAAACACATATGCATACACACATGCACACAGACACACATCCAATGCACATACTCTTGCGCAGACACATATGAGCACACACTTATGCACATACATACTTAAGCACATACACATACACACATATACACTCACATGTATAGACACATATATGCACACACACAGACACACATATGCATACACATAAACACATGCACAGACACACACATGTACACACATGCACAGACATACATAAGCACACATATAGACACACACACATGCACAGACCCACATGTAGAAAGACACACACACAGACACACACCCTCCACACACACACAGAGAAAAATAAATGAGTCTAAAATCAAAAAGGCGTAAGGCTCTTTTACACAGCAGTCCTCAACATCTTCGAAGAATTCCTAAATGGGAGAAATTTTAACTGGGCCAAGTAGACCTTCTGATTCTTTTGCCTGGATTTGTTGATGGCTAAGAGCATACAGAACAGCAGGAAACTATTCTGTGGTGTGGAATACGACCTGTGACTGTCAAGATGCTTCAACACACAGAAGCCACCAGGATATCTTAATGCTGCACTGCAGTCTCAGTTAGCTTTGGCTCAGCATTGAGCTACATGACATGCACCCACTGATCTTGAGATGTGCTCCCAGCCATCCTAAACAGGTATGTTTACACCTGCATGAGTCTACCAACATAAGCACCTCAGGCACTCAACAATCCTCACACAGGGTATAGCAGGGTCATATGCCTGTGTGACATTTATTTGTATTCCTCTCACCCAGCTCCCTTTGGACACTTACTTTTTAAAGTGCTACTCTTAAGAATTTTAGTCTAATTTCTCTCTCTGGGGAAAGGTGTTGCAAAGTCTTAACAATCCCCATGCCCAGCCTGCAGTTTCAAAGCTTTATGCAAAATGAAGCAACTGCTTATTTTCTGTGATGGCATGTGTCTTGAGTGGATGGTTTAAATACCTCCTTTTCCAGAGAACCAACCTCAGGCAACTTCACATAAGAGGTATGTATGACTGGCCTGCAGGACCCAGCAGGCGTCAGATGTATATGACAGCTCAGACACTCTTTCTTCAGACTTCAAAGCTCTCCATAAGAAAGTGCCTTTTAGAACACAGGAGAGAATTGTTTTGTTTAAGGAGGGGGTTCACATATAAACATGTTCCAAACATTTAAGTATTATTGGACTAACATTTCAGCTTCCTCTGGTTAAACCTCCTCCCGAAAATATGCACCCCAGAGTTTTCTGATTGGAGTGGCTTTGATCCACTGGGACGTGAGTGCTGAGTGTCTTTGACACTCTTTCTGATAAGCATTTTCAATAAAGCTACTCTGGCGGTATCATTCCAGCCTGGTGTCTCCAGCCATTCACTTCATCTTTAAGCCACATTTAGCTCTCTTTAGAGAAGTGGGCTCGTCAGGACCAATTACGTACACAATGCAAATAAATGAGACAGGAGCCGAGAAGATGGATTCACTTTTAATCTTTATTCCCTTTCACTACAAGAGCTGTGTTTGCAGTGAAATATTGCAGAAAGACGGATGCAAAGGGAGAGGCAGAGGTGGAGGAGGCCTAATGCTAGGCTGAGCATTTGCCTGAGGACTGAGGAGTTGGGTGGTGGTGACAGGTCCCACATCTCAGCCTGTGCTTGTGCTGAGGCTTTGTTAGAGAAATTCTCCTGTCAGGCTCTGTGAAGTTCAGGCGCTCCATCCCAGGTCATCCCAACATCTCTTGAGATGGGAATTCTATAACCAACTTTGTCCAGAGACACAAGACATGCAAGTCTGTACTAGCACAGTATGGTGATACTTTTTATAGAGACTTTTCTCTTTCTCCCTCCCCCCTTCCCCTCATTCCCTTCTCCTCCTTCTCCCTCTCTTCCCCTCCCCATCTCTCTCCCTTTTTCTTTCTCTCTCTCTCTCTCTCTCTCTCTCTCTGTCTGTCTCTGTCTCTCTCTGTCTCTGTCTCTCTCTGTCTCTCTCTCTCTCTCTCTCTCTCTTTCTGAGATCAACCTACAGCTCACTCTTCAGATAAATTCCATTCACTTTTAATCTTTATTCCCTTTCATGACGAGAGCTATGTTTGCAGTGAAATATTGCAAAAAGACGGGCACAAAGGGTGGGGCAAATGTGGAGGAGGCCTAATGCTAGGCTGTTTTGGGGGGGGGTTGTTTTTTGTTTTTTTGTTTTTTTAGGCAGGGTCTCTCATTAGAGTTTACCAATTAGGCTAGGTTGGTTAGCTGGGGGTGGGGAGGCTCAGAGATCTGCTTGGCTTTGCTTCGCCAGTGCTGGGATGTGCCACCAAGTCTGGTGGTTTCTTTGTTTGTTTGTTTGTTTGTTTGTTTGTTTGTCTGTCTGTCTGTTGATGGATGCCAACTGTTCAACTCGGGTCTTCAAGCTTGTGTGGCATACACGTTACTTACTAAGACATCTCAGCCTTACACAAGGACAGCCCTTCAATTTCATTTTGCAGAAGGCATAAACCAAATTTTTCTTTGGTTCTTTTGGACTGAGCATGTTCCAAAAATGCTGTGGTAAACTGTAACTATTACAAAATGCATTATCCCCTATTTTTCTATACTTTGATGAAATGATCAATTCTAGATGCTAACTGCTGAATTTGAGTCATTTTCAGAAAGAAAGAATTCGCTCCTGAAATTAAATAAAATGTCATAAAGAAACATGTTAGGCATAAGGACATTTATCCCAGATATTTTTTTTATCTCACAGTGAAATTTAAACTGTTTTTGGTAATAGATATACTCTTGAATTTTTCTATGAGGAACAAGTCCATAGGCATTCTGATTTCTGGAATGCCCAGTGTTGGAGAAGGTGGGGAGCTATTACTTGGTGGTCAGCTTTGCCCAAAACCAGCCCATTTATTTGCAAAGCCATGAAGAGACTTCTCATCATCAGGATGTTGGGTGCTGAGGGGATTTGAAAAATAGTCTTGTGGTGACTGACGGGACAGTGTATCATCACAGTAGACATGGACAGAAACCTCAGCAGGCCCTGACAGGTGGCTTTCTACATGATGCCTTTGACACATTCTCATTCCCAGAGTGTATGGGTCACAGTGAACCCCACCTCCTTACAAGCCTTAATTATTTTTGCCTGATCACAGTGTTCAGCAGAACCAGTTGTAACAGGAGATATTGGAGATGAAATACGTTTGGTACTTTAAGATGGAGGAAGAAGGCATACAGCATGTTTGGGATGCCAGAGATATTTACATTTGAAAACAGTATCCTGTAGTCCCCTCATAGCTTAGATGCCATCCTAAGTAAATTCCAGGACACTCACCCTTGACAGTGCAAAGGCTTGTGTGCATTGTGAAGCCAGGCCGCTATGCCTCCACGCCCCACCCCATAAAATCAGAGGGTCTGCTTTGCTTCCTCACCTCACACCACGAAGTCAGAGGGACCTCCCCTCCCCCTCCCACCTCACCAGTTAAAGTTATGTCAACTGTCTCATAACTAACTCTGAGAGATGATGCTTTGCATCACAGCTGTTTGCTAGCATGTTGAATTACCAGCACGGGGTGGGAGGATTGGGGGGGGGGACAAGCATGGAGAAAGGGGTAAACACATCAAGGACATTGCAGAAACTAGGTAGGAAAGGAATGAAGGACAGATTAGCCTTAGTATGCCTTTGTGACTGGTTTTGTTTCCTTCTGACTCTCAGAATTTTAAGGGGTCTTAGGCAGCTGATAACAAACATGACTGGACACTCAGTGAATTAAGCAAGGTCTGCCTGCCCTCAGGGTTCCTGGGTTTCTGTCCTAAAGCTGCTGTTGATTTAGAATATTCTCCAAATCTCTTAGAGCCCTTGAGTTCCTCATTGTCCTCTCTGCTTTTTCTGGCAAGAGAGTCTCCTCTGATTGGTCGCTTGTTGCTCGGTATCTGACACTTCCTGGGGATCTGCACACCACTATGAAGTTCACAACCTTTCCATTTCAGATGAGACAGTGGAGATCTGCCAGTCAAGCTGTTTCCCACACAAGACATGCCCCAGTGGCTTCATTTAAATTTGGATCCTCCCCTTTTTGTGCCATCTACATGGCCTGCAAGTATTTTGCAGGGAGATAGAGCATGATTAAGATCTTAGGATACCCACAAACTAATAAAACGCAGAGTGAAAAGCTTTCTTCTATTTTAGAGTTTCTTGATTTGGGTCAGAACAACCTCAGTTTATACATTCTACAACATTCAAAACAGAGGACTGGTAGATAGCAGAATGAATCCCTTTGGCCTCTGAGACGTTACAACCGCTCAGTGTCACCCAAATGATTTATGGTGATATAGTCAGAAGTCACTCAGGAGGCAGGCTCTTCCTCCCCTGTGAAGGCTTATCAGTTAAGAGCAGCTTGGGAGTATATCAGGACAGACCAAAGAACTAGCTTCAAGAAGGGACACCCAGATCAAGGGGCTGGCCTGCAGGGTGGCTTCTCAGCTCACTCCGTCCTGCCTGGCCGGGCTGCAGGCTGTGGGAACACAGGCATGTGGAGGGATAGAAAGAACTTGGTTGTGAATTGTTTAGCTTGACCTCCAGGTATTTTTTTTTCTTCACTCAGAGCAAAGCAGACCTGACACATTTAAGACTCATGTGAGTGACCCCATCTCTGTTTTAACCTTTCATTCTTGACAGTTATGTTTTGACCTCATACACATATAAAGTGAACTTTGGTCATTTACACTCTCTCTTGTCCCCTTCTGTCTTCCACAGAAATCATTTTTTCTCCCACCAAATTTCCCTCCGGTTTCATACCTTTTTGTTTGTTGTCTACTGAGGTTATTTAAGGTTGCATGCATGAACATGTATGTAGGGTCATTTACCAGAGCATAGGTAACTTACAAAGACCACATCATTACAGTAAAAAAAAAAAACCCTCCCCCTTAACCATTAACTATGTATTCTACCCCAGGGAAGAGTGAAGCCTCACAATATCAGACAACATCAGTCCTGTTGTAAAAGTCATCTTTGCTGGCAGTTCCAAGAAATGTACAAATTCATCTAGACTCTGATGCACATTATTTTACTTATTCTTATGTATTCTGGACTTCTAGCTACCATAATCTCATAAAAAAGGAAGTAAATTGTTTATGTTGGCTTATGTAGGCCAACAATGATGCTACGAATAACGATTGTTCTCACTCTGGATGAGCTAAGGGGCATGGCTTGGCTTCCACTGGACAGAGTAGGGGTATGGCTGTGCAAAGCCTAGGAATCCAGACCTGCAAAACCTAGCCTCCTGGATCAAGCAGTTATGGGATGGGATAGCAGGTCTGTGTTTCAAGAGACTAAAAGAACAGAGATTTGAAAGGAGAAAAAATCAGGTATGAAAAGACAAGGCTGAAATCCTTAAAGGAGTCTTAACCTGGTGTGCCCTACCCACTGTTATCTCTCCCAAGTTGCCTCTCCTTTCTTTCTTCCAACCTATTCTTATTAGTTTTGGTCCCTCATGAAATACAAGGGAGGAGGGAGGATGTAGGGATCCAGTGTAGGATAAAGATCTGCATGCAGAAAGATTGGCGGGATGCTGTCCATGTGCATGCAATGCATTGCCAGGCTGTAGCAGACAAGGAGAGTGGGGCTTTGAGGAAAGAAACACTTTCAAACTTGATGGATATCTGTGCTGAACCTGAGGCCAAGTGGTGCATGATGGCCCAAGTGAAGAAGTTGTAATCGACAGAAGCCAGAAAGCTCTTTGGCCACTGAGATGAGTGCCCTGGAAATCAAGGCCCAGAGTCTACCTATTCTGGATGCTAATGGCAAGGGCAAGTCATTCAATTAATCTAGAAGATGAATACAGCAACAGTAAAGAACCTTTTTGTGTGGTGACTGAATGTCTAGGAAGATGTTAGACACACTAGAAACAAGGAAGACAGACCATGGAACCACAAGGATGTGGATTATCTAAAGAGAATATTTCCCTTCACAACAAGGAATGAAGACTTGACATGGCCATGGACCTTGGCAAGATATCCAAGATGGAGATGGCGTGATCGAGTTACAAAATGAAAGGAGTTTGTCAGAAGAGTGAATGGAAAGAGTCGGTGTGATAGGACACATACATGATAATAAGACTCAGCAATGTATCTGGGACCTGGCAGGACATAGGACAGGAAACATGGACAGAAAAGGCACACTTGTGGAATGCCTCCTATCATCTGCCCTTGCATGACGCCTCAGAGTCGCTCATTGAGTTTCGTGCATCACACTCTATGAGGAAGAGCAAAAGGGTCCAAGTTGTTGTCTAACCAAATGTGAGTTATATGGCCTGTAAGTGAGGCTGTCAGATATGATACCCTGGGCTGAGAAAAAAGAGAGAAAGTTCATGCCAAAGCTGCCAGAGTTGAAACTTACCAAGCCCTACCAAGTGGCACCAAGACACATGAACAGCCTCAGAGGGAACCCTGCTCCTGAAGCCATTGGCCTCTACTGCTAAGTGAGCAGGAGAAAGCCTAAAGGGAGGTGGGAACTGCAAACACAACCTGGCTGAATTTGGCATTCCCTACTTTGTTCTGCCCTGCCTGCCTCAATAGATCCATGATGGAATGGAGGTGATGTTGGGAAGGAGGCTGAGGCTCACCTGACAGCCAATTCACAGTGCTGGGAGACAGGAAGGGTTCCCAGAAGAGTGAAAATTCTAGTGCAGGCTTACGGTGACTGGGATGCCACCAGGCTGCGGTGATGGATGGTATTCAGTGAACTGGTTGACATTAGAGGTATACCAACAGTGTCCAGGACCACCTTTGTGTCGGCACAGCATGCCATTCTTCCTAAAGGACTGCTCAGTGTCATACTATTCTCCTTTTAAACCATGATATTGTGAAGAGAGCTTTTAGACACTTCCAGGGCAACTGAAGGTGGTTGCAGTGCATGGAGTCTCCATGCATGAATTCTGCCGTCTATTGTCCTACCAAAAATGTGCCTCCCACACCCCTCGCACACACTAACACTCCTTGAATCTCTAGAAACTGTTGGCTGGAGTCTGGCTAGGTTTGTGAAAATCACAAGGAACCTAGGTACCCATCCCAGTTCCTCCTGTCATTCAGAAAGAGCCCCTGTGGGGGGTGGATAGGCAGTGGAAAGCTGTCTGCTGCAGCATGCAACTTGGCTTTTTCCAGAGCCTCTCATATTGCAAAGTGAACATAGGCTCTGTGTGTGTCCTTCCTATGCACATCAATTAGACCCTACATTTGGTAGGGCATGTAGAACAACACCTTGTCAGAAGGGCACTGCCTCACCACCCTTGAGGTTGCCACCCAGAAGTAGGTCCCTTATCAGAAGCTTAGGCAAACATTTTCATTTTCCTGTCTCATGACCGTCTGGTCTTTTATCAAATATGCTCTGGGAAGGTTAAATAAGTAAATATAAGAACAACCATTTGTAGCTGCAGCCACTGTATCCAACAAAGTCTGTCTAGTGATTCACCCTCTCATGTTTGTCATTTCCTGTGTGTGAAGGTTACAGCCTGAGAGTTCCACCAATCACACTCATTATTTAAATGAGACAAATGAGCTGTTGTCAGGGAATGTGATCTGAGTGACTTTATTATTCTGACCTAGTGTAAATGTCATGACCTGTCTTGGGTTTCCAGTGGCAAGAGAAAGAGGCAGGCTGTCGAGGTGACAGCGGCCTCTCCATAAATCAAGAGTCCCAGACGTTATGATAACTTTTATTAAAGAGCAAATGGATTTCTTGACATTAGGCTTTTATACATTCCAGTCGGCGAAGTAAATGGAACCGCTTTTCCCCAAAGAGATGAAACTGATTCGGCTCCTGTGAGGGGAGAAAAGAAATGCTTCTCAATTGACTGAACTTGGCTGGCATCTGTTATGCATATGTAATGAGTGAGACCACAACAGACAGCTAGGAGAGAGGAGAGAGGGACCCTCCTGTGTGACTTCTGTAGGAGACCTGTGGCCAGTGATTGCTGACATGGGGTCAGGTCAGCAATATATCCAAATGGTAACATTTACAGCAGGCTATTTCACTCCAAATCCTTATTAATACATTTCGTAACATAAGGAGGTGAGGCTAATTAGGTGACAGAGATGTGATGGATGACGCTTCCAATCTGCTGCGAATGTCTTCCACCCACTCCCTCCCAGCCTACCATTAACCACAAGGTGTGTGGCGGGTTTTTCTGAGCTCTGTTGCTTTCTTTGTCATATTCGATGAGATGCGGGAAATGGCTCACATCTCTCAAAATAGCCACTGTCAAAAGCCTGTGATAATGCACTCCTTTGTGCAATGTTACAGAAAATAAATGTCATTGGTGAAAAAATCAGAAACTACACATTAATTAATGCTTGGAGTGAAAAACTATATTTCTACAAGTTATAAAATATTTACAAAATACTAGAATCATTGTCTAATTACAAAGAGAAATATAGTTTAAGATTCCTATAGAGACAAATACGTTATGCTATACTCAGCTGGATTAGGGTGCAATTTCCCTTTTATGTTTCTGTAGGTTCTTCCAAAGATAGGAAGATGATTTACTTAAATCAATATAATATTGGATCTCCCTAGAAAAGGTGGCTGGATGCTCAACTATTTCCACATTTCTAAGACCCTAGAGAGAACCCATTAGAAGGTTCTGCTAAGGGCTAAAAGTCCCTGCTTCTATCAGGGATCCTTGACTGAGACATCCAGGGGAAGCAGTACCACCACCACAAGGTTTCTCTTCTATGAAGAGGCCATGAGCTCGTGAACAGGTGCAGAACACCACTCTGTGGTCTGTGAAGATATAGGGTCCATTTAATGTGAACAAGAATTCCGGACACAGGCTATCCTCAGTTCCAGTTTTATACTTCTCATTTCATACTGAGACCAAAGTTGTGGAAAGACTTATCTCACAACACAACCATAGAGCATAACTTTGTCCAAGTCTACTGGGATTTTACAGACTGTGCCTTCCTTCCAGTTTACACACACACACACACACACACACACACACACACACAAACATGTACACACGTACACACTGAATTATCCAGAGGATCTGATATAATGTTAGCATGGGGGAAGCTAAATATTCCCAGGATTTGCTGTGGAATTTGAAGCATGTGAGACATTTGCAAAGATGGGTTCCCTTTGGGAGACCATTGGGAAGAGATTGTTCAGAAACAGATCTAGAATGTTCTAATTTACCCAGTGTAACAACTATATTTCTTAGATAAAGTTGTCTTCAGTCTCAATACACTCAATCCTTTCTAGTGATGAACTGTGGAAGACTGCTGGACCTTCTAGTGGATTTAACTTCATAGGACATTCATAGAAGGTGGCCTTGGGAACTTCTGATATCATCTGCAAAGTTTTCTAGACTCGAACCCTGGAGTGGAGCATGCACAGATTAGGAAGTCATGATAATGTATTCAGGGGCTGTGACACCCAAGGCTCCCATGCAGATTGGTAAGACACAGGTGTGTTTCTGCAGTCAGTGTTTCATTGAGTCATTTATATAGTGTCTTAGTTGCTAGAACTCTATCCTTCCCAAGGGTTGCGCATGGTGCTTTTCTTCCAAGGACACAAGGCCTAACTTTTCAAGACAGAGCCTGAACACAGGAAAGAGGGGGTGTTGCCTGGTCTCTCAGTAGTGGCACCTGCCTCAACTGCTCCAGGCAATATCCACTGGAATTCTAGGCAAATTCTGTCCCTTTGCATTCTGATTTAGTTGCTGAAGGAGGGGACTGAAAGTAGTATGCTAAGCGTGCCAAGCCAGGTATGAGGGCATGCCTGCAATCTTAGACCATACGAAGGCTGAGGCAGGGTGAGATCTTGAGCCCAGGAGTTCTAGGATATTGCAATGCTTTCTTTCAAGAAATGGAGAAAATGTTAAGAAAGTGTTCATCTCCATGGAATCTATTCCTTTCCCCTCCCCCACACCATGACTTCTATTGCCCCCACTGGATACTGTGTATGAGGTAAAGACAAACTTCTCTTCTTGTGCCTGTTTATTTGCCCTATAGCACATGGAAGAGCTGTGCTGTTTCTTACTCTGTTCATATTTAATTATAAATTGGATGTCTTCCCTCCTGATGGTGAATAGCCCTGTTGTGTCCAAGGCCCACAGTGTACCCTAGAACAAGACAGACACTGGGAGAGACAATGAACAGATAGTGATTTGTGATGGTGGACACTTGTTTCTCTACCACCAAGCAGCACTGTGATCTGTGTGCTCCTCACCCCCACACCCATGCCTCTGTCCATTTTTCTTCTATCAGGCTTTGTAGCAGCTCTTCAGATTTCTAGTGCTCAATTTCAGCATCTCTGTCTTCTCTGTGTTTAGCAGCATCCATACCAGGTGTTTGTTCTCTGTATTCCCTGCAATATAGAGTTCAGACTGTCAATACCTTGTATATTTTGTTAGGATTTTTTTATACTTCTTTCCTTACTTTTTCCTTACTTTTTTTTTTGGTGTTTTTTTTTTTTTTTTTTTTTTGGATTTGGTTTTGTTGAGACAAAGTTTGTCTGTGTAGCCCTGGCTGTCCTGGAACTCACTCTGTAGACCAGGCTGGCCTCGAACTCAGAAATCCGCCTGTCTCTGCCTCCCAGAGTGCTGGGATTACAGGCATGCACCACCACTGCCTGGCTACTTCCTTACTTTCAATATCCCTGTCCTCACAGAATCTGAGTTTTGAAGATTTAAAAATATTAAATCCCTTCACCCCCAGTTAAGTGTCTTCAACTAACTACATACACTAAACTCTAGTCTTTGCCTTTTCTATATTCCTACAACAGTGAGCTATTTCAAGAAACACAGATACTATTTCTGCTCATTCAATGCTGAAACCTATCTAGCCCACTAATCCTCTCTGTACCAATGGAACTTGCTGGTGGACCTTGTTCTGACAATGAGCTTATATGGCTGCAGCTTAGCTGTGTCTGCAGGGGAGCCAGACTGTCAATGGTGTTGGAGAACTTTCAGGAGAATCCTTCTCTAATGGTGATTGTGAACAAGGGACTAGAACTCAAAGTCCACCTTCTAGTCCCATGTTTAGGAGTTTAAGGTGCTTACATCAGCAAACAAATCGGCTGTGGGGTGAGGGATCTGTTTCCCTGGGCTTGACCTATGAAGGACCCAACCTCCAAGCTATTCATTTATCTAAATCACTTCCTTTTCAGGTCTGGATCTATCGCACATTCCCAGCTAGGAGTCCTAACAAATGCCACATCTGATCTTCAAGATCCTGTTAGCACTTTACCTTCAAGTTCTTTGGCATGCTCTTTAAAATTTACCTTCACACTCTATTGCTATCGTTGATTGTGGACTAAATTGAATAGAAGATCATTCCTCCACTCTCTGTGCTCAGCCTATACTATCTCAAGCAAGCTCTGCATGGAATGTGTTCCATAGCTAGCAGCTACAACCATACTTGGAAGATGCATTGTTCCTCGTTTGTCCTCTTGTTACTGAGCTGATCTTGAAGCATTCATAGGATCTGATTTTCTTACCTTTCAGGAACTAATGGGACTAAAGGAACACATACTCCATCCTCACATGTTAATAGAGTTTTTTTAAATGGAAAACTATTTGTCAGAAATAAATGTCAGATTTCCAGTTCTGTATTTTTCTAGGACATTGAAGCAAACTTTTGTCTGTGATTGAGAAATACTTGTCAAAACATTTTTAGAATAATTATTTTATATGAATATTAGTTATAGATAAAACTGATGATATGGCCAGAAAAGTGATCAAATTGTTTCATCTATATATATTTGTCCATTGAGCAAAGGTCTGCCAGGAAGGGACTGTGTACCACCTTGTAGTTAAGTCATGAATAAGGAGCTCCAACTGGGTCTATCCACTCCTAAAGATGCTTATCACAATATTTTGTCTTAGAGTTTTTTTTTTTTTAAAGAAAGGGGCTTTGGTTAATTTTTTTCTGAAAATTGTATAATCACTGTCTTAGCTTTCTTGTTACTGTAATAAAACACCGGGGCTAAGCCAAATTATTATAACAAAGAGTTCATTTTTGGCTCATAGTTAGAGGGGGTTAGAGTTCATATGTTGAGGTCAATGTGACAGCAGATGGCAGGCGTGACACCAGGAGTGAGAGTCTGATACTTCACATCATGGGTCACAAGCATGAAGCAATAGGGACACCCTGGAAGTGGTTCAACATTTTAAAGTCTCCAGATCCACCCCAGTGATGCACTTCCTCCAGCAATGCACACTTCCTAAACCTCCCAAAAAGCACCACCAATTGGAGATTCCAACGTCTGTGGCAAGCCTTTAGGAGTTTTGCTTAGTTGATTCTATGGGGTGTGTTCTTCCAGTGTCTTCAAACCCTCTGGATCCTATAATCCTTCCTGCCTCTCTTCTGGGAGGTTTTCTTTGAGCTCCTAGAGGAAGGATCCAATGGAGATCTCTAATTTAGTCTTCTATCTATCTATCTATCTATCTAGCTATCTAGCTATCTATCTGCCTAATGTTTCATGAAGGAAGGGTGTTCTCACTTTCTTTTGAAAGTAGACCTCTGGCAGCACTGACCATTCTGAAAACACAACACTCATCAGAAATGGTTGTGTGAATGTGCAAACTTTAAGTTTGGGAAGAGTTACTGTATTTAACATAAAGTTTTCTATTCCATAGTCTTGCCAAGATCTCAATGACTATGAGATACTTAGAGCTGCTCTCACAGAGTACTGGGATTGTGCGAGAAGGAAGAAGTGTGTTCACAGAAGTGCAGAAGGGATGAAGAAAGTCTGTGTCAGAGCTGCAGTGGTAGAAAAGCTCGAGAAGCAGAGGGAGAGAAGGGGAAAGGGTTTCACCAAAAACCATGGGTTGAGGCTCTTTTTAGCAAGGGGGGCCTGTGAATTGCACATCCAGAAAGGGAGACTTGAATAAAATCTATTGATAAAATATATTTTATATAGACTGAGTGAATTGTGGCCTGTGAGCATGTTCAGAATTCAGTCTGTCTCTGTGAAGACAGTTTCACTGACCCACACTCACACTGTGTATATTTTTTTATCTTTGTATGCTACAGGCAGAAACTGAATTCACTTCCATGCCCTTTACAAACAGGGTTTCCAGGCCTCCATCTTGACCTGCCTGGGTTCATATTACTCTCCTCCTGTGTCACACACAGGAGGTCTTGCCATCTTTAGTTCACAGTCCAAGAGTGCAATGGAACCCAAGGCAGTAAGAGAAGAACATCCCATTTGCCACTTCTCCAGAGTTGTTAGACAACACCTCCATGGCTGTCACTCACAAGTCCTGGCCTCTAGAATGCATCAACTGTGAAGGAACTCAGAAACTTTTCTATGTAGTAAGATCCTGACCCCAATGAGACCCGGCTCACAAGCAGAAAGGTAAGAGATACTAGACACAGATGGCAGGCAGCTAACTTTTGTCAACTTGAATAAAGCTGGAAGCTGGAAGACGCCTGCCTGATTGATGCGTAAGGTGCCTGTGATAGCTGACTGGGGTTGCTCCCAACAAGAACTCTCTAAACTTAGTGAAATAACCCACCAGGTGAGTATCACTCTACGGTCATCCTGAGTACCCCAGGACAATGCTCCAGTCAGGCCGGCCTTCAAGATGGTTAAGATGGATTGTGCCTTTTGAAACTCACATCACATTTTTTCGCTTTTTTTCCTTCTCAGAGAAAAGCCTGTCACAAGGATACTGGAACACTAAGACAAATTTCAGGCTGTAATTTATGGAATGTTGCATACCATTTAGCCAGCAAATCTCTGCTGCTCCATTATGAATGTCAGAAGCTTGGACTGCACTCTACAACCATGTAGGAAAGAAATTTTAAAACATAAATTACAAGGTCCTTTAAAATGTATAGCCCTGTACGGGCACCCTAGTTTTACCAGGTTGTCATGATCTTTCATGTAAATATGAGGCTAATGTTTTTTTAAAGCACTATTTTGTCTTCCTGGCTGATAGAGACATCTGTAAAAAAAAGTCAGTTTTTAACATTATATTTAGGAAACAGTGAAGATGAGTTTCTGTCTACAGACTTGGGGAATTACCCTTGGTCTTGCCACCTGGAAGGGGCAGTTTGTAGAAGTTATGCTGATTGTCATCTGACCAAGGTAGAGAAGTAACCCAAGGACAAAGGGAGAGACAGACCTGGTGATAAGCCTCTTGCTACTGCTGCCCTGCAGTGGTTCCTCTGTAGAAAAGCCAGCTTCTCCTGTAACTGCACACCTCTGCCAAGTTTAGTCAGCCCTCTGCTTTGCCACTGGTGAGCAAACTTCTGCAGCGGGACCCCAAACTCCCTCCCCAGACTGCAGGAACCCTGACATGAATACTCATGCTCATGTTAAGATAACACTGATTAGAAAACCTAGAGAGCATATTCGCTGCCTGCCGGGGCAGAAGACCTTCACTAGGTACTATATCACCGGAGCTTTAGATCTCTGGGGGTGCAAACTGCCAGGGGTCTGCCTGCACTCAGGAACTTAGCACATAGGGGGTTCTGTCTGCCAGACCTCCAGGTGTAGGGCCTGTGTCCTGCCTGGACAGCAGCAGAGGGAGACAATCCCCGCAGCCATATTCACTGCCTTCCAGAGCAGAATAGCATCACTAGGTACTGTGTTACCCCGAGCTTTAGATCTCTGGGGGTGCAAACTGCCAGAGGTCTGCCTGTGCACAGGACCTGAGAACACAGGTGGTTCATCTCCCAGCTGGTAGGATGTGGGGACTGTGTCCTGCTCAGAGAGCAGCAGAGGGAGCAATTCCCCATGGCCATATTCGTGGCCTGCCAGGGCAGAAAAACATCACTAGGTACTGTATTATCCTGAGCTTAAGATCTCTGGGGGTGCAAATCTCCAGGGGTCTGCCTGCGCCCAGGACCTGAGAACTTAGGCAGTTTATCTGCAAGCTGGTCGGTCGTGGGGCCTGTGTCCTACATGAGAATTAACAGAAGGAGTGACCCCCCACACACACCATTTTGCTCCATAACAGAGCAGTCTGAGAATACCTGGTTCACCTTGACAACCCAAGTATAACATTTCTTGAGGCAAGACTGAGCAGGGCTCCAAAGGCAAAAAAGAGGAAGGCAGCATATCAGTAATCTGTGCCAGAGGAAACACAATCATTCAGTGTAGGGGAAATAGCCTTAAAGGTCCACAGTAGGTTGAAGCATCAGCCAGTAACAATTAGACCATCTAACACCAGTGACAACTAGATGGCTAAAGGCAAGCATAGGAACGTTACTAACAGAAACCAAGGTATTATGGCGGCATCTGAATCCAATTCTCCAATAACAGCAAGTCCTGGATACCCCAACACACCAGAAAAATAAGATTTGGATTTAAAAGCACTGGTAAGGATGCTGTTAGAGGAACACATGAAGGACATAAATAAATCTCTTAAGGAAATTCAGTAGAAAAATGATCAAAAGCTAGAAGCACTTACAAGGGAAACACAAAAATCACTTAAAGAAATTCAGAACAATATAGGTCAGAAGTTTGTAGCCAATAATCACTTAAAGAAATACAGGAGAACTTTGATCAACAGGCAGAAGTCATGAAAGAGGAAACACAAAAATCTCTTAAAGAATTAGAGGAAAACACAAACAAGCAAATGACAAAACTGAGCAAAAAGTTCCAGGATCTAAAAACAGAAGTAGAAACAACTAAGCACAAAGGGAGACAACTTTGGAGATAGAAAACCTTGGGAAGAAATCAGGGACCATAGATCCAAATATCAACACCAGAATACAAGAGATAGAAGAAAGAATCTCAGAGGGCGAAGATACCATAGAAACCATGGACTCAACAGTCAAAGAAAATGCAAAATGCAAAAAGCTTGTAACCCAAAACATCCAGGAAATCCAGGACACAATGAGAAAGCCAAATCTAAGGATTGTTCTCATTGATGAGAGTGAAGATTTACAACTTAAAGGGCCAGCAAATATCTTCAACAAAATTATGGAAGAAAACTTCCCTAACCTAAAGAGAGAGATGCCCATGAATATACAAGAAGCCTACAGAACTCCAAACAGACTGGACCAGAACAGAAATACCTCCCGTCACATAATAATCAAAACCCCAAATGTACTAAACAAAGATAGAATACTTAGGACAGTAAGAGAAAAAGGGCAAGTAACATATAAAGGAAGACCTATCAGAATTACACCAGACTTCTCACCAGAGACCATGAAAGCTAGAAGATCCTGGGCAGAGCTCATGCAGACTCTAAGAGAACACAAATGCCAGCCAAGACTAGTATACTCAGCAAAACTCTCAATCACTATAGATGGAGAAATCAAGACATTCCATGACAAAACCAAATTTACACAATATCTTTCTACAAACCCAGCCCTACAAAGGATAATAGGAAGAAAACACCATTACAATGAGGGAAGCTATACCCTGGAAAAAACAGGATATTAAGCTGCTTTCATCAAACCCAAAAGAAGATAACCACACACGTATAAAATTAACATCAAAAATGATAGGAAGCAATAACCACTACTACTTAATAATTCTTAACATCAATGGAGTCAATTCCCCAATAAAAAGACATAGACTAACAGACTGGTTACGTAAACAGGACCCTACATTTTGCTGCATACAGGAAACACACCTCAGTGTCAACGACAAAAACTACCTTAGAGTAAAAGGCTGGAAGATAATTCTACAAGCAAATGGTCTCAGGAAACAAGCCAGAGTTGCCATTCTAATATCAGATAAAATTGACTTTCAACCTAATGTCATCAAAAGAGACATGGAAGGTCACTTCTTGCTGGTCAAAGGAAAAATCTAACAAGAAGATCTCTCAATCCTGAATATCTATGCTTCAAATACAAGGGCACCCTCATTCATAAAAGAAACTTTACTAAAGCACAAAGCACACATTGCACCTAACACAATAATTGTGGGTGACTTCAACACTCCACTCTCATCAATGGACTGATCAGGAAAACAGAAACTAAACAGGGAGACAGTGAAACTAATTGAAGCTTTGGACCAATTGGATTTAACAGATATATATATATAGAACTTTTCATCCCAAAGCAAAAGAATATACCTTTTTCTCAGCACTTCATGGTACCTTCTCCAAAATCAATCATATAGTTGGTCACAAGACAGACCTCAACAAATATAAGAAGATTGAAATAATCCCATGCTTCCTATCAGATCACTATGGAGTAAAAGTGGTTTTTAATAACAATAAAAACAACAGAAAGTCCACATACACATGGAAACTGAACAATACTCTACTCAATGATACCTTGGAAAAGGAAGAAATAAAGAAAGAAATCAAAGACTTTTTAGAATTTAACAAAAATGAAGGCACAACATATACAAATCTACGGGACACAATGAAAGCAGTGCTAAGAGGAAAACTCATAGATTTGAGTGCCTCCAAAAAGAAATTCAAGAGAGCATACACTAGAAGATTAACGGAACAATGAAAGCCCTGGAACAAAAAGAAGCTAATTCACCTAGGAGGAGAAGAAGACAGGAAATCATCAAACTCAGGACTGAAATCAATCAAGTAGAAACCAAGAGAACCATACAAAGAATCAACAAAACCAGGAGCTAGTTCTTTGAAAAAAATCAACAAGATAGATAAACCCTTAGCCAGACTAACTAAAGGGAAGAGAGAAGGTATCTAAATTAACAAAATTAGAAATGAAAAGGAAGCTATTACAACAGAAACAGAAAATTCAAAGAATCATCAGATCCTACTACAAAAGCCTGTACTCAACACAACTGGAGAATCTGGAGGAAATGGACAACTTCTTAGACAGATACCAAATACCAAAATTAAACCAGGATCAAATAGATCATCTAAACACACCCATAACACCTAAAGAAATAGAAGGGGTCATAGATAGCCTTCTGACCAAAAAAAAAAAAAAAAAAAAAAAAGCACAGGACCAGATGGTTTCAGTGCAGAATTCTATCAGACCTTCAAAGAAGACTTAACACCAATACCCTTCAAACTATTCCACGAAATAGAAACAGACGGAATACTACCCAACTCCTTCTAGGAAGCCACAATTACGCTGATACCAAAACCACACAAAGATCCAAGTAAGAAAGAGAATTTCAGGCCAATTTCCCTTATTAATATCAATGCAAAAATACTCAATAAAATTCTTGCCTACCAAATCCAAGAACACATCAAAATGATCATCCACCAGGATCAAGTAGGCTTCATCCCAGGGATGCAGGGATGTTTCAATATAAAGAAATCCATAAATGCTATCCACTACATAAACAAACTCAAAGAAAAAATCCACATGATCATTTCATTAGATGCTGAATAAAGCATTTGACAAAATTTAGCATCCTTTCATGCTAAAAGTCTTGGAAAGAACAGGAATTCAAGGCCCATATCTAAACATAGTAAAAGCAATATACAGCAAACCGGTAGCCAACATCAAATTAAATGGAGAGAAACTTGAAGCAATCCCACTAAAATCAGGGACTGGATAAGGCTGCCCCCTCTCTCCATATCCTTCAATATAGTTCTTGAAGTCCTAGCTAGAGCAATTAGACAACATAAGGAGGCCAAAGGGATACAAATTGGAAAGGAAGAAGTCAAACTATGACTATTTGCAGATGATATGATAGTATACTTAAGTGACCCAAAAAACTCTACTAGAGAACTCCTACAGCTGATAAACAACTTCAGCAAAGTGGCTGGCTACAAAATCAACTCAAGCAAATCAGTAGCCTTTATATACTCAAAAAATAAGCAGACTGAGAAAGAAATTAGGGAAATGACACCCTGCACAATAGCACCAAACAGCATAAAATATCTTGGGGTGACTCTAAGCAAACAAGTGAAAGACCTATATGACAAGAACTTCAGACAGAAATTGAAGAAGATCTCAGAAAATGGAAAAATCTTCCATGCATGTGGATTGGCAGGATTAATATAGTTAAAATGGCCATCTTGCCAAAGTCAATCTACAGATTCAATGCAATCCTCATCAAAATCCCAACCCAGTTCTTCATAGAGCTTGAAAGAGCAATTCTCAAATTCATCTGGAATAACAAATAACCGAGGATAGCCTAAACTATTCTCAACAGTAAAAGAACTTCAGGGGGAATCAGTATCCCAGACCTCAAACTTTACTCCAGAGCAATAGTGATAAAAACTGCATGGCATTGGTACAATGTCAGGCAAGCAGATCAATGGAATAAGATTGAAGACCCAGAAATGAACCCACACACACCTATGGTCACTTGATCTTCCACAAAGGAGCTGAAAACATCCATTAGAAAAAAAGATAGTGTTTTCAACAAACGGTGCTGGTTCAATTGGAGGTCAACATGCAGAAGAATGCGAATAGATCCATTCTTATCTCCCTGTACTAAGCTCAACTCCAAATGAATCAAGGACCTTCACGTAAAACCTGACACACTGAAACTAACAGAAAAGAAACTGGGGAAGACCCTTGAGGACATGGGCACAGGAGAAAAGTTCCTGAATAGAACACCAATAGCTTATGCTCTAAGATCAAGAATTGACAAATGGGACCTCATAAAACTACAAAGTTTCTGTAAGGCAAAGGACACTGTCAAAAGGACAAAACGTCAACCAACAGATTAGGAAAGGATCTTCACCAACCCTAAATCTGACAGAGGGCTAATATCTAATATATACAAAGAACTCAATAAAGTAGAACCCAGAGAACCAAATAACCCCATTAAAAAGTGGGGTACAGAGCTAAACAAAGAATTTTCACATGAAGAACTTCGGAGGGCTGAGAAACACCTTAAGAAATGTTCAACGTCATTAATTATTAGGAAAATGCAAATCAAAACAACCCTGAGATTTCACCTCACACCAGTCAAAATGGCTAAGGTCAAAAATTCAGGAGCCAGCAGGTGCTGGCAAGGATGTGGAGAAAGAGGAACACTCCTCCACTGCTGGTGGGATCGTAAGATGTTGCAACCACTTTGGAAATCAGTCTGGTGGTTCCTCAGAATACTGGGCATGACACTTCTGGAGGACCCTGCTACACCACTCCTGGGCATATACCCAGAGTATTCCCTGGCATGCAATAAGGACACATGCTCCACTATGTTCATAGCAGTCCTATTTGTAGTAGCCAGAAGCTGGAAAGAACCCAGGTGTCCCTCAACAGAGGAATGGATACAAAAAATGTGGTATATTTACACAATGGAATACTATTCAGCCATTAGAAACAATGAATTCATGAAATTCTTAGACTGGATGGAGCTGGAGAATATGATACTAAGTGAGGTAACCCAGTCTCAAAAGATCAATCATGGTATGCACTCACTGATAAGTGGATATTAGCCTAGAAACTTGGAATACCCAAGACATAATCCACATATTAAATGATGTCCAAAAAGAACAGAGGAGTGGCCCCTCATTCAGGAAAGGCTCAATGCAACAGTATAGGGGAATACCAGAACAGGGAAGTGGGAAGGAGTAGATGGAGGAACAGCGGGGGGGGGGGGGGGGGGGGGGGGGAAGAGGGCTTATGGGACTTGGGAGTGGGGACCCAGAAAAGGGGAAATCATTTGAAATGTAAATAAAGAATACATGGAATAAAAAAATAAAGAAAACCTAGAGGGAAAGACCATCCAGAGACTACCCCACCTAGGGATTTATCCCATATACAATTACCAAACCCAGACACTATTATCAATGCCCGCAAGTGCTTGCTGACCAGTGCCAGATATAGCTGTCACCTGGGAGGTTCTGCTAATACATGACGAATAGGGGATACTCTCTCAACCAGCCATTGAACTGAGTACAGGATCCCTAATGGAAGCTAGAGAAAGAACCCAAGGAGCTGAAGGGGTTTGCAGCCCCATAGAAGGAACAACAATATGAGCCACCCAGAACTCCCAGAGCTCCCAGGGACAAAACCATCAACCAAAGAGTACACATGGAGTTACCCATGACTCCAGATGCATAAGCAGCAGAGGATGGTTTTATTAGACATCAAAGGGAAGAGAGGCCCTTGGTCCTGGAAAGGCTCATTACCAAAGTGTAGAGGACAGGAAATACCAGGACAGGGAAGCAGGAGAGAGTTGATAGGTGTACTGGCTGGTCTTGTGTGTCAACTTGACACAGGCTGGAGTTATCACAGAGAAAGGAGTTTCCGCTGGGGAAGTGCCTCCATGAGATTCAGCTGTGGGGCATTTCTCAATTAATGATCAAGGGAATAGGGCCCCTTGTGGGTGGCACCATCTCTGGGTTGGTATTCTTGGGTTCTATAAGAGAACAGGCTGAGCAAGCCAGGGGAAGCAAGCCAGTAAGTAACATCCCCTCCCGTGGCCTCTGCATCAGCTCCTACTTCCTGACTTGCTTGAGTTCTAGTCCTGACTTCCTTTGGTGATGAACAGCTGTGTGGAAATGTAAGCTCAATAAACACTTTCCTCCCCAACTTGTTTCTTAGCAATGATGTTTGTGCAGGAATAGAAACCCTGACTAAGACAATTGGGGAATAGGGGAAGGGGAGATGGTTTATGGGATTTTCAGTGGGGAGGGGGGTGAACCAAGAAAGGAGACATTTGAAATGTAAATGAAGAATATTACTAGTAAAAAAAAAAAAAAGAAAACCTAGAGAAATAGATACAGAGATAAAGAGTCCTCCCTTTCCCAAAATGTAAAGGCTGCCCAAGGAGTATGGAGAAGCAGAATTAGAATATAGAAGACTGCAACCACTTCACTAATGAGGCTGAAGGTTGCTCAGTGGCATCAAGGGCCACACTGAATTAACAAACATGGTGTAGATGCCTAGATGCCCATGCATCCTCTTCCCAGGATGCACAGGCAGAAAATGGCTGTCCCCACCTCAGTTTCTGACTCCACTGACTTTGTGACCAGGGCTGGGAAGGCAAGCAGCAAGAGATGTAGACCTCCCTGTGCAACTGGAATCAGACCTGATTGCCTTCTCACCTCTAAAGCTTTGCAAGAGTTTCAAGACCCTTCGTTGACAACTGAAGTGAGCAGCGTTGAAGAGGCTTCTGAAAGAGTTCCTGACCTCTGCCCTCAGATGAGGTTCTGGAGCAAAGGGAGCTCAAATCTCAAAGGAAGATGATTTCAGAGTAACTTCCTTTTCCTCAAGCACCAACTTTCTGTTCTACAGCAGAAAGCTATCAAATGTTAAGTGTGTAGACTTTCCCAGAGGAAGGCATAGACTGTGTATTTCTGGAACCTTTTCCATTTCTTTTTAGATTTTTACTACCATCTCCACAATAATTGAAATATTCACTTCTTTCCTAGTCCTGAGATGACTCTCCCCATTGGTTCTTGGGCTGGAGCTCCTTTGTCCTGATTGACTGCTTTGCATTTCATGGTCAAATATCTCTTCTTCACACATCTCTTTTCAAGTCAGAATACATGAATCCTTTGATACTCCTGAGTTTGTTGTGCTGCCAGAAGTGTGCTCCTAGCATCCTGTAAGACTTTTGTCATTTTTGTTCTTTGGGATATAACCCCACCCTCCTTCCAACTCTCAGACATGCTCTACAATCTCACTTCAGACTATCTGGGAACCTCCTCATTTGGAATTTTATGATACACCCTCTCAGTGTATAGACTGGGGCTTTTGCCCTTGAATTTGTTCATAATCTCTTTTTTTTATTTTATTTTATTTTATTTTATTTTATTTTATTTTTATTCTTTTTATTAGATATTTTCTTTATTGACATTTCAAATGTTATCCCCTTTCCTGGTTTACGCTCTGAAAACACCCTATCCCTTCCCCCTCCCCCTGTTCACCAACCCACCCACTCCCTCTTCCCTGTCCTGGGGCACCGAAGGCTTCTCGAAACAATTTTGAAAAAAGAAATAAAATACAACTGGTTAAGACAGTAAGGTATATTATGAATCGTGGGAGCTTTGGATGCCCAGTCTGTAGTCATGGCTCATGACATTCTCCAGAGGCAATGGGGGGAGGTGTTCTGATATTCACCAACTGAGTAACAAATTTGAGTTAAGTTTTTAATAAATACCGATTCCTTCCCAACCATTCTACCCTGCCATGAGAGAATATTCCAAAAGCTTGCAGGCAGGGGAATGCCAAAAGCCGAGTCACAGAATTACAGCTATGACATGAGAATTCTCAAGTCCTGGGGAAGTGTGAAGAATAAAGACAGTACTCCCTCCCCAGTGCCTGCTGGGAGTCCTTATCCTGGCCATCAAAGTGGGGGACAGCTCCGCTCCCAAAATTGTTTCTGAGTTAGTAAGCACATCTTCCGAGTTGAAACTGGCATGAAAAAGCGCTGCTCTTTCTCCAGGAAGAATGTTTGTTCACAATGCCACCATCCCCTAGAGGCACAGAGCAAGAAAATAAGCACATCAGTTGTCGTCATGACAGGATAAAAATGGAGCCGTCATATTTCAATAACACCATGCGATGAGCAGACCCATCCGTGATGAGTTATGGACTCTCCTCTCACTCCAACGATAAGTTAATATTCTCTCCCCAGGATAATTAGAGTAAAGTTCAATTACTGACCCTGGAATGCCATGTGGGCCACACCACGGGTTCTGACACAGCGCTTTCCACATTTATCTTTTCACCTAACGTGCTAAATCTGCATCACCGTGGTGATTAATCTTGCTGAGCCTCTTCCAGCTTGTACCATTCTTCTTGCATGACCTGGCGGGTCCCTGGGGTCCCCTTGAGCACTTTGTGAGCAGGCCCATTACACTGTGTTTCTATGCCAACTTATGTCCCTTTTTGTGTGGGTTACTGTGGTCATTTGCAAAGTTGTGTCAAATACACTGTCCCATTTTGATCGCCCCCTGCTAAGCACAGCCATGGCCAGCTGCCTGCAACCTGTGCCTTTGTGTGTTGTGGTCACACACAAAACCAGAGGCCCCTTATGTCCACAGGGTGTGGCAAGGGAGAATAGTTTATTAATCTTTACGATGCTTACCTTGTAGACTCCCAACCTCCTTGATACTTGTGTTTACTTTTTCCTCTCAGAGAAGCAGAAAGACCAGAAAGAGCCACAGCATACCACCTTGGCCATATTCAGGGTTTTTTTTTTTTAAATTTGTTTTGGGGGGATTTTGTTTGTTTGTTTGCTTGTTTTCTGATGAGGAAGAGGAGGCTGAAACTAGTAACTAATAGGGTATTATATCAGTGAAACCCCCTCTAACAACAGAAAACCACTAAGTCAAACCAGCCTTCCTTCTGAAACCAATCATATATTTAAATATAGGATTTATAAGGTCTAATTTTTTTAATGCATTTGTTTATTTAGTCCTGATAGCAGAAATATCAAGGATTGAGAGGATTTCAGGAGTTCTGGCTCACACGACAGTGTGAGCAGAATAGTGTGGGACCAGAGAGGTATCTCAGGAGTCTTAAGACACCAGATCCCCGACCAGGTGGTGGTGGTGGCAGCAGATCCCAGAACTTAGGAGGCAGAGGCAGGCGGATTTCTGAGTTCAAGTCCAGCATGGTCTACAGAGTGAGTTCCAGGACAGCCAGGGCCATACCAAGAAACCTTGTCTCTGGGGGGGGGAAAAGGCACCAGATCCTGGGGGCTGAGACCAGGTCTTCCTAGGTCTGATGGTGTCACTTACAGGATGTTCCCACTGAAGTGTCCTCTCCTTAAATGAATAACTGATCCATTGTTTCATTGGTATGCTATGTCCGCATGACCTGTGTGATCTCTTGGTGGGAGGTCTGAGTTTTAGAAAAGAATCTGGTGGTTTACAGCTACCTTGAAACTGTCCTTTTGGCTGTTCATGATATCAGCGTAAAGAGCTGCCTAGGAAATCAAGAATGGGGCTCTTCCTGTTGATCTGGCTGAGTCTTGGTTTTGACCTTTGAGACTGTCTTACTTTATATTCTATTGTTGTGATAAAATACCTTGACCAAATGCAACTTGACATTTAAAGTGTTTATTTAGCATACAGGTTGCCATCCATAATCAGGGGAAACCAAGGTAAGAATCTAGAGGTAGAAATTGAAGCAGAGACCATGGAAGAATGCCTAATAGCTGGTTTCCCATGCATCGCTCACCTTCAATTGTTTGTATGTGCCCCAGATCATCTGGCTAGTGATGGTGTCACACATAGTAGACTGTGCTCTTCCTTAATAACCATTAATCAAAAAAAAAATGTCTCAAAGACTCAGCCACTATCCAATCTAATGGGGTATTTTTCTCAACTGAATTATGTGCTAGGTACACATAAAATCAAACAGCATGAGCCCCATCGCTAAAGTTTCTCATCCATAGAAATACTTGGACTGCTTTTCTTTTTCTTTTTCTTTTTCATTTTTTTTTTGTCCCTGTCTGAAGTTCAATGAGACAGTTTCCAGAAACAAAGAACACAGGCAATCCCACAGCAAATGGTTGGCTATCCCAGCATAGCTGTTCCTCTGTATTCATCATTCTTTCTGGGATCTCTGTTCTAGTAATCTCATTGCATATCAGGCCTTTCCATCAGACAAACACAGATTCTTGAGATTATCTATCTAATAGAACTAATGGCTAGAGGTCAAATGTCATTCCAGAAAGTTGTGTGAATTTCCTAACTTGTTTGGAAGTTGGATATTTTCATTCTTATATTGAGGTTTTAAAACAGGCATTTAATGCCAGGAGGTGGTGGTGCATGACTTTAATTCAAGCATTCAAGAGGCAGAGGCAGGGGAGGATCTCTGAGTTCTATAGCATGGTCTATAGAGTGAGTTTCAGGACAGCATGGCCTACACAGTGAGATCCTGTCTTGAAAAATAAGAATAAGTAAATAATAGGAGCAGTCAGTGAAGGGCTAGAGAGATGTATTAGCTATCAAGAATAGGTAATGCTTTTGCAGAGGGCCCAAGTTTGATTCCCAATATCCATATTGACTAGCTCACAACTGTCTGTAGCTCCAGCTCTATGGTACCAATCTCCTCTTCTGGCTATCATGGGAACCTGCACCGATGTGTGCATACTCACAGACAGACACAAACACATATAATTAAACAAACAAACAAACAAACAAACAGGTAAGCAAATGAACAAATACCAGTCATTATTTGTCCTAATCCTATGAAAATATCATAGTGAGATTGTAGGTATGAATTGCTGGCCTCTACAGAATTCTTTTTTTTTATTAAATAAACTTTAGTTTTTATTAGATGTATTTTTTTATTTACATTTCAAATGTTGTCCCCTTTCCTGGTCCCTCCCCTCACCCCCGAAAATCCCATAAGCCATCTCCCCTCCCCCGTACCTCAATCAACCCTCTCCCACTTCCCATCCTGCAGCATTAAGTCTTTCCAGGACTAAGGGCCTCTTCTCCCTTTGATGTCCAACAAAGCCATCCTCTGTTGCCTATGCATCTGGAGCCATGGGTAACTCGATGTGTACTCTTTGGTTGATGGATCCTTTCATGCTAAAAGTCTTGGAAATATCAGGAATTCAAGGCCCGTACCTAAACATAGTAAAGGCAAGATTCATCAAACCAGTAGCCAACATCAAATTAAATGGAGAAAAACTTGAAGCAATTCCACTAAAATCAGGGAATAGACAAGGCTTTCCTATCTCTCCGTATCTATTCAATATAGTACTTGAAGTTCCAGCTAGAGCAATTAGACAACAAAAGGAGGTCAAAGGGATACAAATTGGAAAGGAAGAAGTGAAATTATCACTATATGCAGATGATTGTATACTTAATCGATCCATAAACCTCTACCAGAGAACTCTTACAGCTGATAAACAACTTCAGCAAAGAGGGTGGATATAAAATTAACTCAAACAGATCAGTAGCCTTCCAATACTCAAAGGATAAACAGGTTGAGAAAAATTAGGGAATCGACACCTTTCACAATAGCCACAAACAATATAAAGTATCCTGGTGTGACTCTAATCAAACAAGTGAAAGAGCTGTATGACAAGAACTTCAGGTCTCTAGAGAATTCTTAAGACAATTTCTTCTCATTGGCATTGCCTCAGCTCAGGGTTTCAGGTCAGATCTGGGGCATAGACCACTTTTCAAGAGAGAAGGTTTCTCTCCACAGAGATAGATACTTGTGTGGTGGGTGTGACGTATTGAAGGCAAATGAGGGTAGAACAGATGAATGTGGATAAGAACCTGTGTCTTGAGCCTGAAAGACAGGTCCTGTGCATATTTTTCCAATGAGGTTTAGAGCTGACAGACCTACTGTCTTTCACTTGCTTATGTTTTTGCAAGGCAAAACCAGCAGGGCAGAAACAGGAAAAATGACCCGATACTAGTTTGGATATAAACTGGTCCTTTTATTGGAGCGTGAATGAAGCCTGGGCAAACTGACTTGGTTCCTGGGTGTCCATCAGATTCTAAGAGATGGCAAAGATGCACATGAAATCCATCACTGGCCATAGCCTGGAGGATGCTGCAACGTGCTCACCACCTGGACGGGCTCTGAGCCTCTGTAAGCCCAGCACAGGCCCTCAAACTCTTCTCAGAAGTACTCCCAATTGCCCATATCAGAAGCCAGCTTTTGCTTTAGAAGCAAATGAACTAACTGGAAATGTTTGTGTCTAACTCTTTCTGGAAGCAGGGTTAAAAACAGGCCGCACTTAAAGCTCTCCCTTGGGAATCTTTTGTTTGAAAATTACACTTGGTATCAAATGATTTTGACGTGGATGGGATAAAAGACCTTAGTAAGCACACCGAGCTCTGCAGGTGAAATACCATAAGCACCGATGACAGAGGTGACAGATGAGTGAAGGCAAAGAATCTTTCTAACTGGAGGGAAAAAATTGCCTGCTTGACTTGACATAAGCCTGGGAGAGTTTATGCAAGAAAGAGGCAGGATGTGTGTCTCAGCCTCCAGAACTTCTGCATAAGAATGAGCCAGCATCTCAGCTGCCCCTCCAGTGTGTCTTCCTTCACCATTTGTCTTCCAATCATCAGATGAAATGAGAGCCTCATGGGTTGCTTTCTCCTGCCTAGCTCTGTGAGCTCTCCTCCTCCACGTCTCCTGTTACTCAGCAAGATTCAAGCTGCCTTTTCTCTCCTGCTCCTAGCCTCAAGAAGAGATAAAATTGGGCTTCTCCTTCACAAAACCCTTTGTCCAGGTGCTAGCCTGCTGCTACTTTGAACAAAAATGCAAACTTTTTTTTCTTCTGGCTTTGTGAAGAATAACATCTGTTTTCATTCTAAAAGTATACTCACTCCATCCCATAATCTCCCTGGGGTTTGCTTCAGCTCTGCTTTGAGTTTTCGCTCAGCACATTTCCTTTCTGAATCAATAATGTAATATTTGTACTTTTTAACATGAAGCAGGAAAGTTTTCTTCTTGTTCACGTGGTCATGTGTTTTACCCTGGCAACCAGACCAGCTGAATGGTGGAGTCCAATGTCTGCAAATCCAAATGTCTTTGATGCAAAAGGCTCTTCCTGGGGGGTTGGGAGAGAGGGAACTTGCAGTCTCTGGCTGACCCCTGAGGTGGGCTCAGCCCCTGAGTTTTTGTTGCTGTGCCTGTGTGGGCTTCTTAGTTTGGGGGTGATGCACAGGTACTCTTAAGCAACTGTACTGTCTACTGTGAGTGAATTATAGGGCCGAAGGGACATCGGTTATTGTTGGGACATTTCCTATACACTATTGACCCCACACAGATGAAATTTGTATGTCACTAGTGAACCATACAAATCTAAGGAGGAGAAAAGCAAGAAAGGAAAACAAAAAGGAGAATAAAATAAATGAAGGATCATGGAAGTCAGGAAAGTCAGGCAGGGACGAGGAAGTGAAGGAAAGCACAGGTTCACATGGAATCTTGGGAAGGAGGAGGACTTCTTAAAGCAGCTGGATAAGGTGGACATTATGGGTAACTCAAGTGTCCCCAAAAGTAGTCACCAGAATGAACTAATGCTTTCACCTTTCCTAGCTGCAACTAGGAACACATAGACCCACCTCTGTCTCCTCTCCCTTTATTCTGGCCACTAGCCTGCTGCATCCCAGCCTTAGTCATCCAGCTGCAGACAGGATGACCATAGAAGCCACATTTAAACATGGGAGCTGTGTGGAGTATAAGCATGGACACCTCACCCAGCACACAAATTACCACATGGCACTTGTAAGTATAAAGAACATAGCCACAAACTCAGTCGTTGAAAGCTGGTCCTGAAACTGATTAAAGCAGGATTTCCCATGCCCTGTGGCCTCTTCTCTCTCTCTCTATTTAGAACATCACCCCAGTGGGAGCTCTCAAGGAAGGAAAACACTCTAAAAGCTTTCTTTGATAATTCTCATTTATTTCTTTTTGTCTTTGCTCTAAGTTATATGAGATAAAATCTTGCTATAGCCCTGACTGGTCTTGAACTCATGACAATTATTTTTCCTCTGCCTCCAAGATGCCGGATTCCAGGCATGTACCACCGTTGGCCCATTCTGATACAGGCCCATGTACCTGTTGAGGGAGACCAAGCTTGGGGGTGTGAGTCCTTGGTCCTTTCTGCCAACTGGGAATGCTGAGAGGCCTGTTCCATTGTTCCAACACAGCAGGTTTAGATAAGAAGAGACAGCTTTAAAGCTTTATTATAGAAAAGTGGGGGGGGGGGGAGAAAAGAGATAGAAAAGTAAAGAGAAAAAGAAGAGATAAAGAGGTGATAGCCAGCCATGGCCACAGAGAAGGGGGAGAGAGGGGCAGCAGGAGGCAAGAGACAAGGGAGAAAACATGGGTAAGAGGGTGAATGGGGCACACACAGCCCCTTTTATGGTGGGGTGGATAGGGATGTTTGGCTGTTGCCAGGTAACTGTGGGGCAAGGCAAACCAGGCTGTAGCCAGGTGACTTGGGGGTGTAGTCCAGCTAGAATACTAGGGGCCTGGGGCGTGGCCCTGTGTGACTAATGGCCACAGGGTTGTGTCCAATATACCACCACACTTGGCTTTTAACAATCTGTTTTTAAATTTATTGTGTCCTCGGTACAAGCAAGGTAATTGGAGGCAAGCAAAATCAAATCGTAAGTAATCATTGGTAGAATGAGCATGAGTCAGAGATCAACTTATAGCTGAAGTCTCCTTTTATCCTGATTTTATAAAAAGTAGAAACATGTTTAAGTTTTAACAAAAGTCAAAGATACAGATTTAAAGACAATCTTTGAAATCCTAACATTAAACAATTATAGAAGCACACATAAGTTGACCATTTCCTGATGTACTTGAGAAGATTAATAGAGATTCTAAGATGATTTCTAGGGACCAAGGCGGGAGGGAGCTTCACAATAAACTCATATATGAGCAAGTTATGTCTATGTTAGTAACAAGACTATTTTTATAATAATGAGAAGTATGGTCAAGGTGGGATCTGATATCACAATGTGGTATGTGCATATTGTGGAATATCATTCAGTCATGAAAAAGATTTCGACACACCATGCCAAGTCTCGAGGGCACAATAACAAATGTTGAGCCCGTCACAGAGAGAGAAAGGCTGACTGGCATCCTGACATGGGGTCTCTGCACATTCAGACTTGCGGACACTCTGTAGAATCAAGGACCAAGGAGTTTGCTGTGAAATTGTGTCTCTTAGTAATGTCACAAGCTACGTCCATAAAAATTCAACAAAGCTTCCCAAACTCGAGCTGAAAAAGTACAATAGTCATGATGACGTGGACAGGGGTAAGCCCAGGAGGCCCCAACCCTACTCAAAGAACTACAGGAAAGTTAGGAATTCTGGGAGCAGGAGAAATGCTCTTTCCCAGGGAAGAGCACAGCAATTGGTTATCCAATATTAAACAGTCATCCCTGATACCATACAGACAAGTAACATGATATATATATATTACACACACATTTATATACACACATACATACATACTTTGAAAGTAAGCCAGGAGAGGTATGTGGGAGGCTTTGAAGAGAGAAAAGTGAAGGGAAAATATTGTAATATGTTATAGTCTCAAATAATATTTGAAAGATAAAAACATTTTAGAGATGTTTGGGCAATCTTGTGAGCATATGTGGGTGTGACACTCAGGAAATATGCACTTAAAATGGTCATGTTGAAGAATTGTGTGTCTTTTTTCTCATATTAAAAATAAGACATGTGAAATAGATATGGCCAGTTATTAAGATCCATGCTTTCTTGGGGGTGGTAAGTCATCCTGTGGTTCATCATTTTTAGAGGGGAGCAAACCAAAGGAGGTTAGAGTTCAGGGAAACTACCAGCTCTTCAAGCCCATGCCACCTCCTCCATAACTGGGGCCTCCAGGGTCATAACCAGTTTCCTGGGTCTTGTCTTGGCCCTATGTATCTTCTTGAGCTTGGCCCTCTCTGTGCTCCTCACTCAGGATGATCTCTTGCTCCATGTTTATTTTTCCTTATTTCCAAAGAATGGAAACCAACAACACATGGGAGGGGCTGTCAAGAAATAGTTGTTGGCTGACTTAATAAACAAATAAATAGATTATCCAAACTAACATTCCAATCTCTGAAGATTGGCAGGAGACGCTTCAGAAAAAGAGATGAATCACAAGGCTCTTCTGCAGCCTCTGTGTGTGTGTGTGTGTGTGTGTGTGTGTGTGTGTGTGCTGAGTTTGTTTTGTTTAGTTTTACCAAGTCCAGAACCAGAAATTAAGTACCAAAGCTGCTTTTAGGATGCACTGTTACCTGAGCCTGGGACCATGGGGCATGTGGAGTGAAATTTTCTCTTCTCCTGAGTCTTTGAGTTCCTTTGAATGAGTTTTCCCAGAAGATGTACATGTGGGAAGGCTCTGGATAGCCATGATCAGCTCTGAGAATGAACTAACTGTTGATTTTACTGCGTGGTTCTTGGCAGAGTGGAACAGTTCTCTAGCCACTAGAAGCTCTATTGATGGGAACAACCTTCCCAAAGGTTCTCATCTCAGGTTTCCTGTAGGTGAGACTCTGTCAAACTGTGGTGGAATGCAGACACTTGCTGAGATCCTACATTGTCTCTTTCAGACCCAAATCCATGGTTTTCTGCACCTGTGTACTTCCTCAGATGGCTCTTCTGTGGGAAAAGCCAGCCCTGCTCTCTGGACCTGTTGTTGATCTCTCCTGACTCAGAGCTACCCATGTGTGCTATGGAGCAAGTGCGGGGTCCTCACTCCTTTTCTATAGCATGAGCTTGGGCTTCAATGTACAACTCTGCACCTTCTTTGGTCACAATGAAGCCTTCAGACTTGAAAACAATGCAAGTTAAATTCAAACCAACATGGACTGAGGAGGATGGGCAGGGCAGGTATGACTGACTGATATCCACCTGACAACAGGCACTCTGGACTTAGAGAGAGAGAAAATTTATCAGGATTAGAATAGACTGCAAACACTAATTTTTTTCATAGTAGTGACAAGCTGAAGGTTCAAACACTTGCTTAGCTCCAAATTTACTTGTTCTGAGAATCCAGCTGTGCAGGTGTCTATATTTGCCTTGATCTGAGAATAAAACAGTCCCTGGAGCCAGAGCCATAGGATTCTGGAGAGGGTGTTGGGAGGCAGACAAAGGTAGAGGGTCCACCAGCTTTCACTAGGAGTTCAGACATATGACCTTAGAGCCTCATTCGTTTTCTCTTCCACAAGTATCCACTAAGTCTTCTGGTCTAGATGAGATTCTGGCCTATTTTAGGATCTGGGGTTGGGGAGAGAATGCCTCAGAAGCTGAAAGGATTAGACATCTCACAAAAAAAGAGGAAGAGAGAAAGAAAAGAAAAGAAAAAAACTCTGCTGGTGTAATTCCCAGAAAGATTTTAGAGCCTGAAGAGGTTTATAGAATTGGCTGGATTTGGAGTAAACATCTCCAAAATGTTGGGAATGTTTCCAAACTAAGATGAAATTTGAGGTCCACCCATTTCACTAGTCATTAAGATAAAGAGAAATCCCCTGTTGAAATTGGATTACACAATTGCTATTCCTGCCATTGTGGAAATGGATCTACCCAGAGATTCCACGCCTGTCTTCTCCCAGCCCAGCTGCTGGCAGAAAAAACAAACCCTTCTCTTTCTTCTGGCAATTTGTTTAGTACTGACACTTCTGAGATGGCCTGTGTCCGACAATATTAATGTGTAAAGACAAAAATGCTTTGGAAGAAAGGGAAAAAATTGAGTGGGTGGTGACAGTTCTTATGGCTAGGTTTCCTGACCTTAGACCCCAATACATGGTCTCTCTCTCTCTCTCTCTCTCTGTTTGTGTGTGTGTGTGTGTGTTTACAGAAATATATACATTAATAAAAGAGAATATCCCACTGAGCTTACACACCAAGGTTTTCTATGACTAGGGTACACCAGAGGCGCCCTGGGTGCTACTTCCTCTTCACAGGCTCCTGCCTGTTCTTACATAGCTTTCACTCCCAGTGTGAGATGCACAAAATCATCAGCTTTAGCACCAGGACAAGGCTGTACAGACCATGTCTGGAACTAGCATGTGAAAATATCTAGGAAGTAAAACTTGGGGACCTCCTAGCCCAGTCCACAGATGTGTGGACGCCCTCCTCCCCTCTCCTACCTAAGGGGTGGGCCAATGGGATCCCTGCTTCAGACTGGGAGTTAAATATTCTGTGACATCAATGACAACATCCATAGCTATAGAACCCATGACATCATCTTATAACTGTAATTTAGTTAATGACTGTCCCTTCCCCCACACCAGTGAGCTGCCTGGCAGCCCCCACTCCTCCCTCCGGCCTTTGTTCCTTGGAACAATAAGGCCGCTTTCACCTTGACTACCAAGAGGGCCTCAAGGCAATCTCACCTGGAAGGCAGCAGAGACCCTGCCAGACTGGAAGCAGGTGACCTGCTGAGAATTGGAGCCAAGGAGTTTTCGGCCTGCCCTTTGATGTGACCACCTTCTGGGGGGCAGGATTGTTCCCTAAAGACTATATATCTTGGCATAATAATATTAAAGTCAGTCTTGACCAGCACTGTCACCTTGACTCAGTTTCTCTTTTGCCCCCTTCCCGTTACCCCCAGAATTCTCTTTCAGGTATTCCGGTTCGCATGTGGCCGCGGGCGGCTACATATGACATTATGCAGTAAACATGATGCTCTATGAGATATTCCCACGTCCAGGGTGACCTGACCTCTGTCATAGAGCACTCCTAAGATGACTTGCTTTCTGTTAGTAGAACAGAAGGAAGGCTTGGGTCACCTCTGCTATACGACAAGTTCTTGGAGCTGTGAGATCCCTTTCTCCTTTTTGTACCATCTCCACACCAGATGTATGGATAAGGCATGGCTGCATCCCCAGCTTATACCCATATCAACAGGTCACCATGAGCAGCCTGATTTACTCAATGTCAATTTGGCAACATAGCATAGTCACTCAAACACAGTCACAGTATGTGAGATCATTATTTAAGACAATATGATTTCAGAAACCTGAAGAAATATTAAGTATTGAAGACTCGCCAGCTATTACCTACTCATAGCACATAAAATTCCAAGCAAAGAAACCTCAAATGAATACAGGTGAGAATACAGAACATAGTTATTGATGGCTATGTTAAAACCCTGGGGAAAAATAAAGTTTGGGGCTGTTGAGAAAGGACAACCCATCAATTAAGAGTGCTTCTTGTTCTCGCAGATGATCCAGGTTTGGTTCCTCGCAGCTCACACCTACCAATAGCTCCAGTTCTGGGGGTATATGATGCCCTCTGACCTCCACAGACATATGGCATACATGAGTTCATATAAGCCCATATGTAAAAATTAAATATGTAAATATTTATAAAAATGAAATTGTAGAGGGATAAATAACACTAAAGACCCTTAAAAGGTCTTATGTAAATCTACTACTATAGATGTTTAAAATACACACACATACAGGTATAATAACATTAAATGGAGTTATCCTATAATGGGGAAACAATACACCAAATAGAAACCATGTACTAACAAGTGAAAACACCAGTATCTGGAATGGCTTCTCTCCTTTTGAATCATTGGCCAACGGGTGTCCCATAAAATCCTAAATATTACAGGCTATTGTCAATGTTATTGATGACCATCCGGAACTTGACAGTTATGACACTATATATACATGAATCATAAAAAAATGGAGAAATTAAGTGCTGCACTGGAAGCTTTGTCCATATGGCTAATTTCTGCAATGTTATAAGGTGATGTGCATGTTACCACAGGAGAAAGGTAAACATCATCTTACCCAGCTGTGAGCTCTGAGAGCCACAGTCATGATTGGCCTGGCAAAGTAAGTCCACAGGTATCACAAACACCATGGAAGTAACCAAGAATTTCCAATTGCATTTAAGACCCTCTCTACCAGATGAAGTTCATACATAGCACCAGTATGGGCTCAAGAACCAATGGATAGACAGGCCCTATCTGATATATCTGATTCTTTTTGTACTTTTAGTAATTTTATGAAAATCTGTTCATTGTGCTTTAATAATATCTCCTCCCAGGTACACCCTCATTTTCATACCTACCCAACTTTCAGTTATCTTATAAATTTCTAAATCCATTAAATGTAGTTTATATTGTCCAACTACTCTTGCAGTGGCTAAGGTTGCCCTGGAGTGTAATCAACATACCAGAAGTTGCTTAAACTACCAGGAGTCACTCTGTTAAAATAACTGCTCTCCCTCTCTCTCTCCCCCTCCCCCTAATAGAGAAATTACTACCATTATTTTACTAAATAGAGTAGTACACTGTCTCTTTATAACATATCACTGTTCCTATAGATCAGTGCACTGCCCATCTCTCTACAGAAACCTTTCTGAACGTAGGTGGCAATTAACACAGAGACCCTTAACTGAACATGAGAGAGTGAGTAGTGCTCAGCCCTAAATGAGACATTTATATCACACCCTCCTGGCAAGATTCAGGGCTCACTCTTTAACAGGGGTAGAAAGATTGTAAGAGCTAGATATGGTAAATGACTTCAGAGAAACAGTGTTGTTCATAACAGAACACCTGTACACATGGACTCACAACCCTCACCACAGCACATAAAAGAAACATGCATACTCAAGCCAAGCATGATAGCTGGTAGCAGCATGGAGTCAGGGAGGTAGGCACAAAGGCTCATCACTAGCTGAGAAGTTATGGCTTTTGATACCTTCTCTGATAGAGGAGGGGAGGTGGAGGAGAAGCAGAGGGAGGGGGGAATAGGACTGGGGGGGGAGAGGGAGAGGGAGGGGAAGGGAGACAGGGAGAAGGGGGGAGAAGGAGAGAGGGGGAGAGAGGTAGAGGGAGATGGGGAGAAGGAGGAAAGGGAGAGAGGGAGATGGAGGGGAGGAGGAGAGGGAGAGTGGGAAAGGGAAAGTGGGAGGGAGAGAGTGGAAGATCAGTTATTTTAACAGAATGACTCCTGGTAGGTTAAACAACTCCTGGTAAGTTGATTACACTCCAGGGCAACCCTAGCCACTACAAGAGTAGTTGGACAATATAAATTACATTTGATGGATTTAGAAATTTGTAAGATAACTGAAAGTTGGGTAGGTATAAAAATGAGGGTGTACCTGGGAGGAATTTTGGAGGTAGATACTGTTAAAGCACACTGAACAGATTTTTCAGAAAATTACTAAAAATACAAGAGGAATCAGATACATAGATAGGAATAATATTAAATTACCATTATTCTAAAGTAGATCGTGCTACAAATTTTATGATTAAATTATCTTAATTTAAGTATGAACTGTGCTAGTTGGTTTTAGGTAAACTTGACACTGGCTATATTTATTTGAGAGGTGAGGTTGTCAATTGATTAAATGCCTCCATAAGATTGTTTATAGAAAACCCTGTAAGGCATTTTTCTAATTAGCAATATATGAAGAAGGGACCAGATTATTGTCCATGGTGCCAGCTCTGGGATGGTGGTCCTTGGTTCTATAAGAATGCAGGCTGAGCAAAGCCATGTGAAGCAAGTCAGTCAGCAGGACCCTCCCATGGCCTCTGAATGAGATCATGCATCCAGGTTCCTGACCCATTTGAATTGCTACCTTGATTTCCCCTAATGAACTATGACTCAGGATATAGAATCCCAATGCAGCACTTTTTCCACAAGTTGCTTTGGGCCATATTATTTCATCACAGTGATAGTAACTAAGGCAGTAGCTCAATAGTTTTCCACATCAGATAGATTATGAAACCTAGCTCCCCAAGTATGACCAGAGAACATCATTAGGTTAAAAATGTAAAATGCAAAGGAAAAACATCAGAAAAGTGAATGCCAAGTCAACATCTGGAAGCACAGCTGCTCAAAATAGTGCTTTCATGTGTGTGGAGCACCCTTCATGGTGCAACCTTCATGGACTAGGCATACTATGCTGGGACAGAGTCCCGAAGGAAAAGACTGATAGTTTCATTGCACCAGAATGGGGTGGGGGTGGGGTACACGCTCTATTTCTCCTGGCCCTTGGCTCATTGTTGAGTTTAGTGGGTTTGTGTCCTAGGCTGACACCGTGTCAATCCTATCCTTCTGAAGCTCTTATAGCCACTGGTGACCAATCACTGCTCTCTGTTCATTTCCCACGTATTCCTTGCAGGCAGGACCATATTCCCACTTAGCTTCAGCATCATCTGCACCAGGTTGCCCTTTCTAGTCTTCATGTCATGGAGAAGTGACTCCTGCCCTCAGCAACAGCGGCAGATCCCCACACTTCTTTCTTTGGTATTGAGACACTAAAAGAATGTTCCTAAGGAACATTGCCCCATTGTAAATTTAGAAATGCATTTGCGATTGACCGAGGAATAGTTATTTCATGTTAGGCATATTCACAACCTTGTTATTGTTTCATGTGGACATGAGATATTATTTGTGTCAAGGTTACAAGGGGTGGATTGTAGTGGCTATTCCTGGTTGTCAACTTGACTAGATCTGGAATGAACTACAATCTAGATTTGGAAGGCTCACATATGATCCTAATCTGGAGGCTCAGAGATATAAGTTTCTGACCTGGATCCTGGCATGGAGATCTTGAAGCATAGTGGCTATGAATTCCAGAAGATTAAGACCAGGAGATCTCCAAGTTCAAGATCATCTGGGATTAAAAGCATGGAGTCACATGCTTTTAATCTGGGCCACACCCTCTGCTGGAGACCTACAGACTTTAATCTGGGCTACACCTTCTGCTGGAGATATATATATATAGGCATTGGAAGAAGGAAGAGTCTCTCTCACTCTTCCTTGCCTGCTGGCCTCGTGGGACTGAGCAACTGCTAGATCCTTGGACTTCCATCCAGAGCTGCTACTGACCATTGTTGGGGAGTTGGACTATAGACTGTAAGTCATCGACAAATTCCCTAACTATATAGAGACTGGCCATACGTTCTGTGACTCTAGAGAACCCAGACTAATACAGAAGTTGGTATGTGAGCCTCTAGAACTGTTATTCCAGAGCTGTCCTCTTCAGCGACATCAAAGGCCTTTATAATAGCTGGCTTCCAAACACCCATCTTCCAAAGAGACTTAGAGAATTTTCCTTCTGTATATTGCTCGCTAACTTCTCCAAATCACTATAATGAATGGATAAAAAAGAACATATGATTTGATTTACAGCAAATGTTCAGCAACATACTCTATGTAGAGATCATGAATATCAATCAGAATTTTGACCTAACTGTGGAAATTAAAAACATTAAAATCTCACCTGTACACCATTTAAAACTTGTAATTTTCAGAACCTCTAATTTCCTGAATACATAAATGCTGCATATATTAATAGTACATACAATAGATGTTTATCTGCCAGTCAAACCATTTGATTTATGATTGAAACCCTGGATAAAGAGCCACCATTGTTTAGGGGGTGCTAACTTGCCAGATAGGCTGAAGCATCCCTGTCACATTTCTGAGATTTAGTTTTTTATATCAGCATAAAAAGTAACCAAATAGAAAAAGATGTTCAGCTGAGGGGTAAAAGAGCCTTGCCTCTTGCACACACATAGCTGGCCAGTTTGTCCACCCTATTAAACAGCATTCCTTCCTTCTGAAGTTCCTCACCCAGGGAATCAATACCCGTTATTTCAGAGACAGTTTTTTAAAGGAACATTTCTTTTATTGATTTTTTTTCAACTCCTCATAACTAAGGAGCATCCGTGGCAATCTTGCTAACAATGGTTTGCTCAGCCTATAACACAAGACGACTTTTTAAGGACGCTTGGTATGCACAAAGTGCATAGGACCAGGGCAAAATAGATTGAGATTTAAAACCCAATGGAGCTTGTCAGCCTCCATGGGCCATTCGCTGCACTTGGAGAAAGACCAGTTGTGCTCAGCTCCTCTCAAGATTCTTTAGTTATTCGATGACTGTGCGGCCAAGGTCCTGAGCTGAAGGACAGTAGCTAGGCTTCCACATCAACCCTCAGGGTAAGGAACGGAGTCTTCTTTCCTTGAGAAACTTTACACGGGAGCACCCAAGCCACCATCAATTACCAAGACCTCTGCAGGATAGCGCCAAGTAATCAAGCTATCTCTTGATTTTACACTTTGCCAAGTGACTGGCATTGTCAGATTTCAGAAAATTGAATTCAGCTTTATGAAACATATGTTTAAAAGCTGTACACTTTCAATAATTATGCTATAACAGCCCAGTTTTTATGCAAAGCTAACTAGATATTGTCATATTAAAATAGCAAATCCAATTCATTTCTTATGAAACACATGTTTAAAAAAATACACGGAACACTTTAATTATTTCAGAAGTGTTGAGGCCAGCTCACCAGCCTACTGCATATTGCATTTGTTTAAAACTCAATCATGCAAAATGAAGACTCGATTTGAAAAATTTTAATAAAGATAACCAGCCCATCATGATATCATTTGAATGCTAATGGGCACTCCCATTCAGCCAGGGAGACTAGTGTCAACTTCGCTGGAGGCTCTTTATTCTGCAATAAAAACATTTACATTCTAATGATTTTATTAAAGCTCAGGAACTGTCAGCAGCCCCAGATGACTCCCTGGCAAACTGTATCAGTTATCAACTCATATTGCCTTTATCAAAACCACCCAGCGGTGAGCCCACCGCCACAATGAGATGTCTGCTGCTCACAGAGGCAGTATTTAATCATTTCTTCTCCAGCATTGTTCTGCTTATAGAGCATAAATAAGAGCTTCAAATAACCCCAGAGTGCTGCTGACAAAGAAACAGAGCGCCGGCCCTATTTATCTTCCTCACATTCTCCAGGAGCCCTTTCTCCTGTACCCACCCCGCCTTTTATTTTGTTGTTGGTGGTGGCACTTAATTTTTTTTTTTTTTTGTATTTACCACCCCATCATCATTCAATAGCTGTGAATTCCTTCTTCACCCCAATGATAGGGTTTGGAGAGTCAGGCAGAGAGGTGGCCCTCTCTGTGGCAGGGAAAATTATAGCATGGTCATTGGAGACAGAGAGATGGACGCACCAGCTGATGGGCACACCTGCTGGTAAACAAGCTAGGGACCTTTTATTTATCACAGAATGATGATCTTTAGGTGGGGGAGAAAGAGAGGAAGAAGGACTTTGGACAACACCTGTGTTCCCTGGTGCACTCTGAAGGCTGAGGAACACACATGCTTGCTGAGCAGTGTGGTCTGATACCTTCCCACGTTCTAGTCTTTACTTAAAGGTGCTCTGCACAAATTGAAGTATGAATCACTATGCAAAAAACTTGGATTTATTTTTTTAGAGCACTTAACATCTCCCTTGTTTCACTTTTCTAGAACAAAAGTAAGAAGTTACAAATGAGTGCAGGAAAGCTTTTCTGGGATAATGAACAGAGCCGAGCAGAAAGTTTTCTTCTCCCTGTCATGGCAGGAAGGTGCCTCTTCTCAGATTAGTTGAAACGGATCTTTATTGTGTATTCATTCTTCCTCTTTATTTGCTTCTGATTATTTTAATAAAATAATTCCCAAGATACGTGATCTTCGCTCTAAATTATCATCACCAATTAATTGAGGTAGATGAATTATTGTGGAGCCCATTGCATCCAGTAGGTACACATGATGTTTAATGAAAAGAATTGTTGCTTGGATATGAAATTGTATCAAAGCTTATCCAGTGGCTTTGAGACTCTCTCTTCTGCTCTTGGTGAGCTTTGCCGCAGTGGGGTCGAACTTGGACAGGAGTGCCTGTGTTCCCTGAGATTGCCTAGCCGAGTCATGATCTAATCTCTACATAAAAGGAAAAATCTGGATAAGTGGGCAGGCATGCACAAAGAAAAAAATAAAGAATAAAAGAAGGAAAACAGAAGGGTAGGAAGAAATAAATTAAGATTACAAAAATGTCTAAGAGAAGTGACTCTGTTCTCAGAGTTGAGATTGATGAGCCCAGCCAGGAATGGCTCTAAGTGCTTACAGGTGTCACAGGGGAGCATGGCTCACTGATGACATCTATACACAGGGCAGGTCTATGTCTTTCCCTGCCTGCCTGCTCTCTGTGTCTCCCTGATCTCTGAGCTCAGAATGATGAAGCTACCAGGAGTATTAACATTCACACAGGTAATGGTGAGGGACAGGAACCATTTTTGAGCATACATGCTATTATGGAATTAAAAGGGATTATTTTTGTCAGTTAAAGCACAGTGAAAGCTGTACTGTCCCACCATGGAGGTTCCACTCTGCACCCAGCTGCTTCCTGTTGTCCTGCCTTGTTGTTGTTGTTGTCCTGCAGGCTGCTTCTCATAGTCACCAGCAATCCACAGCCGTGCCTGATGGTCAGTAGCAATCCACAGATCATTTCCAATCATCTCACAGTACATGGTTCTGCTATCACCTGCTATTTTTACATCTTCCAAAAGGTTAGGAAGACCTTGGTATTTCTCTTTGTATGTATGTATGTATGTATGTATGTATGTATGTATGTATGTATATACTGCATGTATTTATTACTTGTATGTATGTATGCATTGAAGTTACATATTGTATGTACATATTGTATGTATGTTTTGTATGTATTTATATTTTATATCACATGTATTCATTGTATTATGTATTGTATGTATGTGTTCATATATGTATTTGTATTAGTCAGGATTCTCTAGAGTCACAGAACGTATAGGTAGTCTCTAAAAAGTAAGGGAATTTATTGATGACTTACAGTCTTTAGTCCAACTCCCTGAAACTGGTCAGCAGCAACTGTGGATGGAAGTCTAAGGATCTAGCAGTTGCTCAGTCTCACAAGGCAAGCACGAAAAGAGAGAAAATCTTTCTTCTTCCAATATCCTTATGTAGGTCTCCAGCAGAAGGTTGTAGCCCAGATTAAAGGCAGGTACCATTATACCTTTAATCCTAGATGACCTTGAACCCAGAGATCTCTCTGTCTTAATCTTTTATAATCCATAACAACAATGCCTCAAGATATTCATGCCAAGATCCAGGTCAGAAATTTGTATCTTTCAGCCTCCAGATTAGGATCACAGGTGAGCCTTCCAATTCTGGATTGTAGTTCATTCCAGATATAGTCAAGTTGACAATCAGGAATAGCCACGATAGTATTGTGTGGGTGTGTGTGTCTGTGTGTGTGTGTGTATGTGTGTATATACATATATATGTATATATATATATATATATGAGTATATGTATATATATTATATGTATTACATGTGTTTATGGTATATGGGTATGTCCTGTATCATATTTTATTGTATGTGCAATATGTATTTATTGTTTGTATATATTCATGTAATGTATTATATTTGTATATGTATGTATATGTTGTATGTATTGTATTATATTATATTGTATGCATGTATTATATGTATGATTCTTTCTATTTCAAATTTGAGTCTGGTCTTTTTACTTTATGACACACAGCTTTGCATGTGCTAGGAGAGAAGGAAACTATTCATGCCTCACCAATCCATTACTTCCCTATCTCAGGAAGTCCATATTAGATCACATCAGAAGTAGATCTTCAGTGCTGAGAAAGCATTTGAATATCGCCTGTTTCTGTGTCTTTGTTCAAAGGCTTAAAAATGCCATCATCTGCTTCAAGCTAGAGTGGGAAGAGGAAGGGTCTGTGCAGCATTAGGCAGCTTTATTAGGAGATGCTAAGGAGACTTGAACTCGATGCTGGTTTGCTTCATGATATCAAATTACTCTTTTAGATTTATCTTGTCATTAAAGAAAGGTAGAATAAAAATGATTCTAGATATGTATCTGACTTTCCATACTGACACAAACTCAGTGGAATGTGGGCAGGGTTGCTGTTTTTGTGAGTATGTCATCCATTTATCCATTTCTCTTCTTTCTTTCTTTTTTAATTTTTTTATTCGATATAATTTATTTACATTTCAAATGATTTCCCCTTTTCTAGCCCCCCACTCCCCGAAAGTCCCGTAAGCCCCCTTCTCTTCCCCTGTCCTCCCACCCACCCCTTCCCACTTCCCCGTTCTGGTTTTGCCGAATACTGCTTC
Organism: Apodemus sylvaticus; assembly: GCF_947179515.1. Classification (NCBI taxonomy): domain Eukaryota; kingdom Metazoa; phylum Chordata; class Mammalia; order Rodentia; family Muridae; genus Apodemus; species Apodemus sylvaticus. The sequence continues at coordinate 6,051,438 of NC_067487.1, read as the reverse complement.
ACTGAGTCTTTCCAGAACCAGGGGCCACTCCTCCTTTCTTCTTGTACCTCATTTGATGTGTGGATTATGTTTTGGGTATTCCAGTTTTCTAGGTTAATATCCACTTATTAGTGAGTGCATACCATGATTCACCTTTTGAGTCTGGGTTACCTCACTTAGTATGATGTTCTCTAGATCCATCCATTTGCCTAAGAATTTCATGAATTCATTGTTTCTAATGGCTGAATAGTACTCCATTGTGTAGATATACCACATTTTTTGCATTCACTCTTCTGTTGAGGGATACCTGGGTTCTTTCTAGCATCTGGCAATTATAAATAGGGCTGCTATGAACATAGTAGAGCATGTATCCTTATTACATGGTGGGGAATCCTCTGGGTATATGCCCAGGAGTGGTATAGCAGGATTTTCTGGAAGTGAGGTGCCTATTTTTCGGAGGAACCGCCAGACTGATTTCCAGAGTGGTTGTACCAATTTGCAACCCCACCAGCAGTGGAGGAGTGTTCCTCTTTCTCCACACCCTCTCCAACACCTGCTGTCTCCTGAATTTTTAATCTTAGCCATTCTGACTGGTGTAAGATAAAATCTCAGGGTTGTTTTGATTTGCATTTCCCTAATGACTAATGAAGTTGAGCATTTTTTAAGATGCTTCTCCGCCATCCGAAGTTCTTCAGGTGAGAATTCTTTGTTTAACTTTTCTTTCTAATTATCTGTCATCTATCCATTATATATCAATCACTTACCAATATGTCATCTATTTTCTATGATCTATTCATTCATCTATTATTTATCTATTCACTGAACTCTTATTTATCTCCTGAACTCTTATTTGTTTAGTTACCTCAATAGTCTTGAATTTCATTTCTCTGTGGCTTTTCCTGTCACTCATCTATTGTTTCTAATCTACACATCTATCTACCAACCTATGATCCTACATCTTTAGCTCTCTCATTTTGTCATAACCATGTATATATTATTACAGGATAAACTAGAAAGTAACTTGGTACCTTTTACAAATAAGCATTATGAAGCAAAAAAATAATAATAAAAAAAAAAATTAAAAAAATGAAACAAGAGAAATAACATTCTCCATCCAGAGACTATGAGGTTGACAAACTTTTAACACTGTGGAAAATATTAGAAATATTGGGTTAAATCTTTAATAGTTTCAAGTCACAGACTGTTTCTATAGGATTTTGTAGAAACTCACAATATATGTACATATGTCTGGGTCAGATACACACATATATGTTCATATATGCTATAGATACAAATATGGAAATGAACATAAACATAGAAATAAATGTAAATGTAGACACAGAGAGACATGGAAGGGGTGGAGAGATGGCTCAGTGGTTAAGAGCACTGATTGTTCTTCCAGAGGACCTGAGTTCCAATCCCAGCAACCACATGGTGGCTCACAACCATCTGTAGTGGGATCTGATGCCCTCTTCTGGTGTTTCTGAAGAGAGCAATGGTGTATGTATATATATATAATAAAATCTTTTTAAAAAAAGAAAAATATACAAATTGGTATAGATACCGATATAGTTTGGGGACTACATTTAGACATAGACAGAGATATAGGTATATAGACATAGGTGTAGCTATACATAGCTTACACATTAAAGTGAACATAAATGTAGATTCAGAAATAGAGATTGGTGTGGCCCAAGATACAGACCTACACATAGATAGACACAGAGACACAGGCATGGTATTGACACAAAAGTCAATGTCTCTTTTTACAGGAAGAGATTTAAGAATTTTACGGGAAGAGATTTAAGAATTTAAGAATTTAAGATATCCCAAAACATAAATTTGTCTTATGATGGGCAGAATTCCATCTTCTCCAGGCAAATGTCATTTTGATCTTTACAAATTTTCAACTGGTTGGATAAGACCCAACCATACAAATGCTAGTAATTGTTCTGAAATAGTATCCTCTCTATACTTCATGGCCACATCTAAACCAGTGCTGATTAAATAATAGTCTACTGTATCCCACCAAGCTGCAATGGAGTTAAACATTATATTAGTTTGAATCTCAAACCATATTTGAGCTGACACTTTATCAATTTTCAAGAATTAATGAAACTCATGCTGTGTATGGTAGCCTAGAGGCATCACTTGGAAAAAGAAACAGTCATTTGAAACAAAGTACTGTTAAGAGTAGGAGAGGTCAAGGTGCTCACTGAGGAATACAGAAGTGAGTGCTTAGGTCTAAGTCCAACTTTAATTTTCCATATATATTCAACCCAAATCTCTAAACTTCAGAAAATTCTATTTCACCAAACTCTGTAGGCAAAGTGGGACTCCCTGAAACTCTATGTTCAGACAAGTAAATCAATAATTAATGTTATCCTATAATATTTACCTCTGTCACCTTTGACCTACTCTCTGTTATGAGAATAGGCAAGACCCGGGTTTACACATTTCCCTGGGTGAATAGGGACTCCTGAGTCTTCCTCAGCAGAGCTATGCTGCCCTAGAAAGGTGGGAACTTGAGATGTCAATCAATTTCAAAACTGACTTGAAAGATCACTGACCTGTAGCTTGAGTTTGGGATGCTTTATATACCAACTCTTCGAATTTGGATTCTGCACAACTCTAGAAATACAAGTTCATGGTGAATTAACAATACTATTCATAAACTTTCTGTGAACGATGGGACAAGCTGGTTATATTTTGTGCTGTAAAACATTAATTGATCACTTGAAAAAAGCATGTACTTACACTGGAATTGAGGCCATATATTAGGCTATATCCCAGGCATCAGGCAGGGCATCACACAGATGAATATAGCACAAACAATTATTTAATTATGATGGTCATGTGTGATCTGAAAACTTGATCTCCTTGTGGACAATATCACAGATCAAACACAAGTCAAGTGTCAACATGAGTCAGGAGTGGGAGGAAGGCAGGAAGAGGGTGAGCTAGAGGCACTTGTATGGACAAATATACAGCATCAACTCTTGTGACTAAGACACAGCATTAAGGAGGCCATATATCATGTACTGTAGACCAGGGTAGACAATGCTCACTCATAACAAGTGAACTTGGGACAAGTGTCTAAATAAGATATCTTAGAGTATCAAGAGCTACACTAATACTCTTCATAGAAACTCATTTCACTGGAGAGTTTGGGATTCATATAGAATTGGTTCCAGAAACGGTCTAGATCTAGGTCTAGATCCTGTAATGGAGCAAGATGGGGAAGACAACTGATAATTTTCAGAAACTGGGGTCTCTCTCCTGTGATGCCATTCTACAGAGCCAGCAATAAAAACAAGAGTATCTGACTCAAGTTTTCAGGCTGATTGAACCCCAAGGAAATACAGTGAATACATGCCATCCTCGCAAGAAGTTTCTGCAAAGCCCAGAGAAAGAAAAATCAAGACAAGAGTCCTGTTGCTTGACACTATTCTGGGATGGCATGGGATCCTTTGTGGAGGTGCAATGGGCTATGATCCACCTTACCACACATGCTAACATGTGCTTTTAAGGCTGAGTGCTCACAAAGTCAAGCCCATTGGGGATCAATACCCAAACTGGATCTTCTGGTGTGGTTGAGCTCCAGTTGGAGATTTGCAGGTGTGTATGGAGCTGCCCCCCGCAAAAGAAAACCTCCCAGCAGGTCTTCCAGCATACATCTTGCCCTTTGCAGCTGAAGGATGCTTCTCTCACTTCAGGGTCCAGATTAGTGAATTTACTTATGGATACTTCCTCATTGCCTCTTCTGCTCCAACACAGATCCTTCTGGATAGCCATTTACTCTCCCTTCTCTAGGACTCCATCACCTGGGAGCATTCTCAACATCCTGTAAGAATTCCCTTCCTTTAAGTCAGTCCCACCACTGGACACTTCTTGGTGGAAACCAGATGATGCAAAATGAGTGATTTCCTCAGGGATCTCCCTGGTTTCCTCAGGGATCTGCCTACTTAGTTCCTTTCTTCTTAGTTTGTCAATGCTAAAAGCATTTCACCTCTGAAGTTAAATATTAATGGCAACATATTGTCTCTGACTTATCCAAATAAACATGTAAAAGGTAAAAGAAGTAACCTTGCTTCCTATCAGCTCTTCTTGGGGGCATACATTTCTCTCTGGCCCCCACAGCCTGGAGTACGTGGAAACTTACCCTGCTCACTGCATAGGTATCACTCTCCCTCCCTTACCCCTGGTTCATCTGGCTGGTGAGCAATGATGATAGGTCTGCATCTGCCAGCAATTGTCAGACTGGGATGCCAACCCTCATGCTTTGCTCCTTCCTGCTATTCAAATGAAGACATTGGCATACAGGAGCACATTTTTATAATGTGAAGTAAATGTCAAAATGGGAAAAAATGTCTTATGCACATGAATAATAGAAAGGAAGCTTCAGAACCAGCATAAATCATTATTTTGGCAGGTAATTTTTTATATCTTCCTGCAGTATCTTTTTTCTATTGATAAATTTATCAGTATAAAATATAGACCATATTTATGAAATGAATACATATGAATTTAAAACAAGGTACAATTATGTGAGTGAAGCTTTGCAGAGGCCTCTCTGGGAGGGAGTTGAGTGGGACCCCTTCTTCCCACTCATAAGAGTTTATTACTTTTGCAAAAAAATTACTTTAGGGCTTATAGACTCTGACAATTTTAAGCTGGGTGGTAATTTCACGTGGACAAAAAAAAATGACATAAAGAAGCCAATTGTGGTTGTTTCAAAGCACAGCCCTGGTGTTCTTGAGTTTCTGAATCAATGAGGAAATGAGAACTCACCCTGTAAAGAAGCAAGAACAGAAGCCAGGAGTCAACTGTTGGGGAGACGCTGGCCATGTCTTTTCATTCTCTTCAGCCTGATTGAAGGGCAGACACAATCTCCCCCTTCTTCTCCTCCCTCTTCTTTGGATAGCCTTTCCCCTGGATATCTGTCACAGAGGTATTCTGAAACTCCACTTGAGAGTTACTTTCCTCACACATGCTTGTAACAAGCTAATGCATCTGTACAGCCCTGTGCTCACAAGAATATGCACATGTATGTGCACTTGTGTAATAAGCTACGTTTAATATATAAATGCTGTGTACTTGTGTGTTCACATTCTATCTCTACAGCCACTTTGTTAAATATACTGAGATTGTAGCAAGAAAATCTATTCATATTGACTCTGCTAGCCCAAATGCATCCATCGCAGCTAGCCCATAGCTACCATTCCTAGCCTCAGTAGTTAAACTCATTCTGTGCCCCTCACTACCAACTGCAGTTCTTTTTCTCAACTCTACAGTTCAGATCACACTGGATATCTGAAGAGTCTCCTCCTGTGGCTTTTGGACATCATAAAACTGTGTGCTTCTGGAAGATTGAAAAGTGCTGTGATCCTCATGCCAGCATTCATGATCCAACTGTAGAACCTCCACATTTTCACCTAGACATCCCCAGTATTGGACTCCTCCTCCCACTAGTTTTCTCCAGCAAACCCCTTTCATATGTGTTAGATATGCACTCTTTCTGCATGGACCCCAGCTGAGGACCTGCATAGTACAGCACACATGTCTTCATATGATATCACACAACTCATTGGGTAGTAATTATACTTTAATAACACATTCTCTTCTCAGTCTTCATTCCTGAATGATAAACAGTTGTTAATTAAAGATGCCAATTGTACAAACCCGAACAAAATGTCTGGACATAAACAAAGCAGAAAGGAGAACACAAGACCACTGTCCAAGCCTACTGCTGGGTTAGTGGGCAGCCTGGCAGCTCTAGGCAGGGGTTCAACCTGACTAGCTTTTCTGGAAAGAGCTTCCCATGGATTGTGGTTTATAACCAAAGCTGAAGGCATTACTAGTAGAAGACCACACAAGTAGACTTCCACCATTGCCCTTACCTTGATGCCATCTATGGACAAGTCTGACTCCTTCTATTCTTTCATCTGTAGTGTGCACAGCAGTATGCTTGCCTCAAGGGCTGTTCTGGGTTTACTACTATCTGACTAACTTCTAGATCAGTATCAATTACAGAGGGGCCTTTCCATGTTATGCAATCTCCCTGGCGATGTTTATGGGAAAAAGATCAAAAAATGGCCTAATGTGAATATGAAAGAAGGAATTAAAATATTTAATAGACGTGGAGGATCTTTTGGCAGCATAGAGGTGAAGGGCTATCCAGGTTCACTTGGGATAGCTACCATCCACTTGGGGAATATTGGTCTTTTCCTATCTATAATTTCCTATTAAACATTTACCCACCCAGCTCATGCGTTTGAGACTGATTTAAGATGTCATATTTGACATTTACCGCCATTTAAATTTCATTTGATATATTCAATATTTAGAATGTGAAACTTTATATCTGAGGTAGAGATGGACAATGGAAAATGAGCAGTTGAACCCACTGCACCCAAACACATTGTGAATTCCCCCAAATAAGCCCACATGAACAATTGGTTTGGACTACAAGCTATGCAGAATGGCTCTGGCTATGAGCTTGAGGATCAGACTTGCCATCAGGTAACAGAAGGAAGCCAGTGGAAATGCCAGCCTTTGCCAGGGAGGCTCTACTACTCAAAGTAAGAGCAATAAACAAACATAATTCATTTAACAGGCCAGGTATCCAGAGGCCAGACATGATAGCTTTAAAGACTCAGAAATGCCTCCATGATTCCAGGGGATAACTCTACGTGGTAGGAGAAAAGCAGCATGCTTTTTGGAGCCCAGAGAAAGATGATCTGCAATCTTGAAAAGTCAGGAGAGAAAAAAAAATTAGCTAATGGAAATAGAAAAGAGCAGGGCTCATGGAATTAGGTAAAGTTAAAAAAAAAAATCAGCCTTCAATCAGCAGCTTCTAATTGACTCCTGATGAAGGAACACATCCAGGCATCATGACCTGGGATGGTTTTCTGAAGTTCTAGTGATGCAGAGTTGATAGTGAGGACAGATGACAATGGGGGATTTCTTACTAAAAAGGAATTCTTGCCTCTGGCCCCAACCACCACCAGGAATAAGATTAGCAAACTGACAAGAAGCCATGGGGTAGCAGGTATGAACTAGGAAGCCTGAAAGAGTTAGAGCAGTTGAGGCTTCTGTGACTGATAAACTAATTCCTTCTGTGGGTATCTATCATCTTCAGGAGTCTGCGCCTTTCCAGTTTTAATTTGTTGGTATCTGTTCTCTGAAAGGTTGATGCAGTTGCTCTACACATTCCAGTTTAATATTTTAAGTACTGAAGAATTATCAATACAATTATCATTGTGCTTTCTTGTATGTGACTTGATGATAACCCTCCCCCTCAGGCTTTTCCAGCCTCTGATATCTGGTCACAATTGTTTTTCTCCCACATACTTTATTAATGGTGCTAAGGTCACACTGGGCCCAAGCAGTCAGAGAAGAGGGAGAGCTGAATCCACTCTGGTGTATAATTACCTTCTTTTAATAAAAGGCTTTTATTCCTCACCAACTTCCCACTTTCCTGCGTCTGCTTTCCCTCCCTTCTGTTCTGGGTCAACTTCTGCCCCCTTCTATGCTGCCCACAGACCACTTGGCTCACCTCAGGCTGGGGTTCGACTGCACACAAGTGCATAAGTACACAGTGGCTTGCACCACAGGCTCAAACCCATCATGTCTCCATCTTGAAACAACCTTCTGGCATTCGATTTATTCCATTGGATGAGCTGATTTGCCCACTGGGTTAGCTTTTCTATGTATTCTCCCAAACTCTAAATGAGCAATTATTTCCAAATCTATCCTGGCTTGAGGACCTTTTGACTGATGCAGTTTGATCCCCAAATACTAAACACCAAGTAAACTAGAGTTTGTTTGAAATTCTTCTTATAACCAATAATGATTGAATTTTATTTTTAATTTTTTTAATTTTATTTATCTTTCTTTTACTAAGTATCTTTATTTTTAGTATTTTTATTATATTTATTTTAATTTGTTTTGTTTTTATTTTAAGAAACAGTGTTGACTATTTTTATTATATTTATTTTGTTTTATTTATTTTAATAAACATTATTGATTATTTATTTGTATTATTTTTTACTATCTTTATTTTATTTTAAAAACACTGTTGACTATTTTATTTTTATTATTTTTATTATATTTATATTACTTAATTTTGTTTTTTTAAGAAACACTGTTGATGAGGCAGACTCTAGCAGCCAACCATTGGTCTGGATGTGGGGTCCCCCATTGGAGGAGTTGGAGGGTGGTCCAGAGGAGATGAAGGGGTTTATAGCCCCATGGGAAGAACAGGCATTGGCCACCTGGACACCTCAGGACTCCCAGGGACTAAACCATCAACCAAGGGGTACACATGGTTCCAGCCAAAAATGTGGCAAAGGAATGCCTTGCTGGGCATCAGTGGGAGGAGAGGTCCTTGGTCAGATGAAGGCTCAATAGATGCCCCAATAAAGGGTGGGAGTGTGTCGGATGGAAGGGCATATACTTGGAGTGGGAGGAGGGGTCGGGGGTTTTCAGGGAGGGGGAAACCGGGAAAGGTTTTACCATTTGAAATGTAATGAAGATTATATTCAATAAATAAATAAATAAAAATAAAAATAAAAATAAAAAAGAAACTGTTGATTATTTTATTTTTATTATTTTTATATTTATTTAGTTTTTACTTTAAGAAACACTGTTGACTATTTTTATTATCATATTTATTTTATTTTTCTTTTATTTTAATGAACACTGTTGAACTCTTTCCTTAGAAGTGATTGGCACAGGGTAGAGATTATCATTAAGCCCCATGCAATCTCTATAGTCCTGACAACACTGCAGTGGACAGGTTGATGACTGGCTTCCTCTGCCTTTGCCACTTCTGTGTGTTTATACTCGGATCCATGCAGGTTCTCTGTGGCACCACATCCTCATGCCCAGAGCAAGGCAGAGCATTTCAGGCAGATGGGTAAATTCCGCAGGTTCAACACTGCTGCTGTGAAACTAGACATTATGCTGGGGTAGTGTGGCTACTCAGTGTCTATGTATCCTATGACATTTACACAGGGATATATATGCTGCCCCAGAAAATACGAGCATCATAAAAGGCACATTTATTACTGTCCAGACATCGTTAGATAAACAGAAGAAATGAGGAAAATGACACTAATCAGAAAGTCGCCAAACCAGAAGTCTATCTGCTGAGTCTGCAGAACCAAGCAGCAGTTGAGGGCTATCCTGGGTGTGGCACATTTCACCTCATGCTTGGTGCTAGGAGTATGGAGTTTCGCTAAAGATGGGGTCTGCTGCTATCCCTTTGCTCAGTCTACTGTCCTACAGTGAGAGCTGCACCGGAAAGGGGGTGGAGAGGTTTTGATCTGTTCTTCAGATTTAAAAATTTAACTGTGAAGATATAACTAAAGGCCTTAGCTGTAAAATACTAACTTGTTGAATTACTAATCCATGAATAATCCCTTGAGCTATCACAGAACTTTCCCTTGCCCACTGAACTTGACCCACCATTGAGAGGAAGCCTTATAAATTTTTAAAATTCCCTATGAGTTGGACATTTTAATGAACTCCTCTCCACAGTAACCTGTCACTGGCCAGTGTATCAGGGAAGGCAGGGAAATTTATCTCACTGGGACAATGTGTATCTCTGCTTTCACCAGGGCCTGCGCTAATTTAACTCTGCAGTTCCCTGAATTAACAAGGCTTGTCTTCAAGCCTGTTGACTTGGGCCACTCTGTTCTCATATTATCTTATTGTTCTGTCCTCCCTGGGGACTTGCTTGATTCAACCCACCTGGATCCATGGTAGCCAGGCTCCGTGCTGCTGCTGCTGCTGCTGCTGCTGCTGGCCTTCCTGATGCTGCTGTCCCACAGGGAGCCGCTTCCTTCTTTAGGGGCACCTTCTCTGCTGTCTGTCAAGTTACCCTCTTCTCATTTTTAAAAGGCAGTTAGAATAAACCTCTGACAAGCCAACTGTCTTGGAAGCTGCAGTTAGAGGGAGCTGGACCAACTATCAAGGCTAACCTCAGTTCTGTCAGCTAGGGTCAAGGATAAGGACCCTGGTAATTTCACCAAAGGATTCAAGTTCTCCAAAAGAAAAGACAAACTTTTTTCAGGTGTTAAGTCAGGCTGAGCATCATTTGCCTACTGATGCTCAAAAAGTAAGAAAATAAAACACTAGCAAAACATTGTTAAAATTTCTAAGCCTTAGTTTACCTTCCTATGAAATGGGATGTTTTAAAGAACAGGCTTGAGAAGTTACCTATGAAAATGGGAATTACCACAGCCACAGCAGTATGGTCCTGTCCTCTCTTTCCTTCCTGGAACAGGGTAGACTTTGGTTCAAATAAAACCTAGACAAAGTTAAGCCATGACCTGTCTTTCCATGGTCTAGATAAGCCAAGCCCCCTTTACTGCAAGGATAAAGTTTTATTGGCACATCAAGGGAAAGCCCCACCCCTCAGCTCCCTATTACTCCCCAGGAGCTGCTCCCTAGCAGCAGGACAGCAGCCCAGGACTTCTGCCAACTTCTTGTAACTACACCCTGACCCAGAGGTGGCCAATCAAGTCTCTAGGTGTCCAGTGTTTGAGAGGAAGGTGAGAACTGGAGTAAAAACAAAGAACCCGGAGAAGTCATGGGAGAGAGCTAGGGAGGGGAGATTTGCATATTGTTCCTTCCTTTGGGAAGCGCCTGCATCTCATCACGTGACAGGCTCTGCGTTCACAGGCTTCTTATCAGATCTTACATTTAGCTCCCCTCCCCCACCCGACGCCTCACAATGGCGCTGATAAAACGCGAGCAAATTTCTTCTATTAGTGACTGACAGCAATTTGAGTGAAATGAAGTTGTACCATGATATGGTTTATACGTACGAGGTGCAAATATCCTAGTTTGAATAATCACCGCCTGTGTCCTTTTAAACGATTTTTCTCCCCATTTAAAGGCAAGCCTTTGATGTGATAATGTTAATTCCCTCCGTGCTGGAAGGAAGAGGGGGAAAAGCTCAGAGAAACGGAAATTAAATGAGGAATGCGATGTCAGTCAATCTTCTAAGCCGAGGCCTTATTAACTGCTAATCATTTTGTCATTTTGTCGCTCAAAGTAATGAATTTGATAGGAAGGGACGGGCGTCTTGTGTTTACCTTTATTAGCTTTAAACAGAAACAGTTGTGCAGATTTTCATCGCGGAGTCGCGTGGCGTTTAAGTGGTTTCTGCTCAGCGTTTCCCATTCATCTTCCTCACCAGTGTCTGATTGCTGTAATTTTGGAAATCTGGTTGATTTTTTTTTTTTTAAATTCTAACCAGCTCTTGTTCCATCTCTGGGGTGTTATTGGGACTATATCTTGGGGTTGATGTGTCCAGTGTGCAAGGTACTTGGAGCATCCATCCCTAGGAAGAAATTATGCTCCAAGAAAGGGACACTGGGATACCCGTTCCCAAGGAAACTGCCTTCCTATCTTGTTTATGAGGCTACTTTGACCATCATTAGCTGTGGGAAGTACTAGGAACTTTATTGTCACAAACCCTGGATGGCAGTCCTGTACAGAAGCCTTGGGGTCATTGTCACAGGGAAGTTATCCAAGAAGGCGTCAGACACTGCTTTATTTGGGAGGGAGAATGATGAGGTGTGTGACCCTGTATAGCATGCTCACACATACAAGATAGTGTCTCTGGCTGACCCAGCACTGCACATGGGTTTGGAGCTTCACGGTGTCCTAAATTGAATCTGACACTGCAAAGTCTCTACTGACATTACTCAGATGGAGAAAAGGGCGACAGACCTGTGGTCCCTGTCTAATCATCTTGCCTTTGTGGTGTTCCCAGGGGAAACAATGTCTTATTAGAAACACATTCAGGATAACAGGTGATTAATTTCCAAGCCACACATGCTGTAAACGTCTGTATGTTCTAGAAAATGGCCGCATCCCTGGCCAGCCCTGGTCATTATTGCCGGAGTTTCAAGAATGGAAGAACTGTTATTGGATGTAGGCAGTCAGGGACAGCCCTGCTCTAACAGTCACTTGACAGATCCCTTGGGATTCCCAGTGGGTGGGGCTGTGTAAATGGGCTAAAGGCTTCCTAGACAGCTGAGAGCTCAGGACAAGTGGTCATTGGTTGTCTGCTGGTCAAGTTCTGGTGCCAGGCTCCTCCTCGTTGTTCTCAGAGTGCTTACAACACTGAGGTTTCTGTCTCTTCCTCTACAGTGAGGAATCTACAGGAGACAATTTTTTCGGGACATTTCCAGCAGCTTTTGTGAATGGAACATGTCAATAGCTGATCTGGAGAAAACTAGAGTTTCTGTTAAGATATGAGATATCTTTGGAGACTTCCTTCTTTCTCGAGAGTCCACTCAAAGGAGCTAGAGTGTCTTTATCTCCTCATTCACCATCTTTGTGTGTGTAGGAGTGTGGTTTGCTGATAGCTTTGTGTATCTTCATCTTTCTCTCGGCATTTGATAATCACCAGAAAACAGCAAAGGATTCTCACCAGTGAGAAACACCAAACTGGAGCTAATAAAACACCCCAGAGAGTTGCTCATGAAATGCTAGGTAAGATCCCTGCGTGCTAGTGGAAGTGCTAAGTTTTCCCAGAGTCCTTCATGATTTCATCAGGATCTGATAGGTGACCCTGTGAGAGTTCAAAACCTCAGAAACCCTGGCTACAAGATCATAATCTTTCATTAAGGAAGGTATAAAACAGAATTAAGGGACAAATATTTATCATAACTACCTGCCATAGGTAATTCATTTTAGAGACTGTTAACCTCAGACACACTGGCCATTTGTATTTCTTCTGATCCTGTAGTCCCATTAGCACCCAAGTTGAATCATAGAACAGAGATAGTTGCAAACCCATCATTTCCCTCAACTAGTGTTGGCGTGGCTCTTGCTGTTGTTGTTGTTCCTGTTGTTGCTGCTGTTCTACCATTACTGTATAAACCAAAATCTCATGCTTCCTCTTGTGAAGTCAGCTTACTTAAACAGTTGATGGGCCTACAGGAACCATGTGGATGTACCACACTTACTGTCTTAACTCACTTTACCTCTTTCCGTCTTCATTTCCCTCTTGTCCCAAATAACCAAAACTGATCCTGTGGCCAACCATATAAAAAAGAGAAAGTTGTTCTTTTCTGAGAAGGTAACTTTTAAAAGATACCATATGCTACACCATCAATGCCACACTGAGCATAAGAAGGTAACTTTTTAAAGACACCATATGCTACACCATCAATGCCACACTGAGTATAAGAGAAGGGTCTTTGAGTCAAATACCTTGGGAAGTGTTTTTTGAGATGTCCTTAGCTCTGAATTCTCAGCATAGCCTACATTCCAGACAATAAGAACTTATCCTGTGAATCCCTTGCTACAGAATATGTAAAGGGTGCTCTGCCCTATCCTTGGTGATCTCCAGTGCACACAGCTCAGTTTCTGAAATGCCCTTATTCTGAGTGACATTTTACCTAGGCCTTTGCATCCAAGGATCTGCTTTGGGAAAGTGAGGGAAATTGTCTAGAGCTTTTCTTCATGTTACCTTTGGTTGGTGTATTAAATCATGGAGGAGAGAGATAGATAAACACACACACACACACACACACAGAGAGAGAGAGAGAGAGAGAGAGAGAGACTAGCCTAGCCTGATAGGTGTTGCCTTCATTCCTCATCAAGGAAGCTTCTCTTTGCTATAGATAGAAACCACTACAGAAAACCATAACCAATTAATATGCACAGTTGTTGAGCGCAGCCCCAATGCACACAGGAGGAGGGGCGGTGGGCAGGGGGCAAGTGGAAGCCCATTAGTCCTCAACCCTATATAAAGAACTAAATATAGGCAATTGAGCAAAGCTGGAAGCAGGAGAGGTGGTCTTCCTCAGGGATCAATCTGCTTTCCAGTGCCCAGTCCTGAAATACACATACAAATAACATTATATGCATTTAGCAGGTTATATTTGGGAATATATATGCATCTACAAGAAAATATATACATACAATAACAATTGATATTAAGATTGGCTATGGCTTTGAAGGAGAGTGGGAATGGGCATATTGGTTTTGTTAGGGGATAGAGGAGGGAAAATGCTGTAATTAAGCAACAATTATGAAAACAGACAAACAAAATTGAAAGGTGGGATCACATCAAACTGAAAAGCTTGTACAGAGCAAAGGAGACAACCAATCAAAGAAGGAGACAACCCTATAGGATGGGGGAAAAAGGGAAAAAAAAGAGAGGATACAGGAAGGCCTGACAGAACTCAGTAAAGTAAGCTCAAAAAGAACAGAACAGGGAATGAAATCAGGATGCTGTGTGACTCAAATGCCACCAAAAAGTCTTCTAGATACCCAGAAGGAGGTGTGCAATATAGCTTCTACAGTTGCCAGGGACATGGCTATGCATGCTTAGGGTTAGGGTTCACACCTTCCTCTTGGGACTCAAGTCCCACAGCTGCAGTTTGACCTTCACAAGTCGCCATTACCTGTGAGTTTTCCTTCTAGATGGAAGAGAGGAGGTCTGAGGAAAAGCCATTCACCCCACATGTCGGCTTGGTAGATTGTGTGACCACAGATGTGTGACTAGGAGGCAGTGTGCTTTGGTCACCTGGCCCACTGGCTCCACAAGACAAGACAGCCAATGATCAACTGTTGAAAGAGTCCACCCATGAAGGACAAAACTGATTATGTTACATGCCTGGGGAGCCTTTAGCTACACCATCTGCTTTTAGACTGAATATATATAAACCTCACTATGTACACAAAATGAGAGTTCTTACAGAAAAAAATGTCTTGAGAAAGTATAACTTTGCCTTTCTGCCTATTCTGGAAGTCCAGCTAGACTGTACCCTACATTCTCTCAGACATGCTCTCCATCTTGGTCAGAGGCAAGTGTAGCTCCGGAGTCACAGGCTGCTCAGCACAGCATAGAGGACATAAGATCTGAGGCTCAGCAACCTTTGTCCCCAAGCTATGCTCAGACTCAGATCTTCAGGCTGAGCGGTTTCAAAGAACCCATTCCGGCCCCTAATACATTTGGAGGTCTGGGCTCATTCAGAAAATCTTTCTCCTGGTGGTTTTTTTTTTTGTTGTTGTTGTTGTTGTTGTTGTTGTTTGTTTGTTTTTTATTGGTAATCAGCAGGTGAGAGACAAGCATTTAGCTATATCTTTAAAAGCCTGATACTTGATCAATATTTACAAAATACCAGCCTTAATGGCATTCTCTCTTTTAAGGATCTTCGTAGATGTAGATGAGGTGAAAACCACACTTTTAAATATTATGGGGCAAATGATTCTCTGTTTGTGTTGGCAATTTGGAGCTGAGGCTAAGAAGGAAAGGCAAGTGCCTCCTGATTAGCTGTTTAATTGTCTTGTATGTTTGCATTTGTCTATTATCATATTTTAACTCAATCACCATTCCTCATGCGCCCTGCTTTTCTGATTTCTGGAAGCAATGATGTATCGACTGAATTTGGTTGTGATGTCAAGTTCCCTTTTATATCAGTGATGATGTAATTCTAACAGACGTGGGTGCCCTCAGTGACCAAGCCCTAACCTCAGCCTCAGTGCCTCATCCCAAACCATGGTGATTATCTTTGCCCCATTAGCCCAGCTGCTTCAAGAAAGTAATTTAAAGGCCCAGAGCTTTGCATCTAGGCCGACAGCTTCTAAGCCATCTGGGTCATCTGAGAAGATCAGGCTGGTATCAATCAAGACAGAACTGGCCCTTCAGCTCTCACGGTTCCGCCTCCTTTTCATTTTGAGCATCAGTAGCCTATGGTGCTACACCTGACAGAGGGTGCTTGGGGGCAATGGCCTCTCAGTAACAGGTGAAAGTACTCTGAGGGCAAGGCTGACCATGTGGTTTAAAGAATTATCTAACATGCTCCCTGACTTCCAGGACACAATCTGGCCCCTGATGGCATTGCCTCCGGAAGCGTATTACTGAAAGAAGAAAGGAGTGATGTGTGTTGTACCACATCACAGCTGAACATCGTGCCATGTCATGGTTTTTATTCTTTTGGTTTTTGGTTTTGTTTTGCTTTTTGGTTTTTTTTTTTTTTTTTTGGTTTTTTGGATTTGTTTTTTTTGAGACAGGGTTTCTCTATATAGCCTTGGCTGTCCTGGAACTCACTCTGTAGACCAGGCTGGCCTCGAACTCAGAAATCTGCCTTCCTCTGCCTCCCAGAGTGCTGGGACTACAGGCGTGCGCCACCACCACCCAGCTGGTTTTGACTTTGAACACTCCATAGGTGAAAGAAAAGCTTTGATTAGAAGGATTCAGTTCTGTTATTTCTAGCTGAATCCTCATAAACCTCATCACCTGTCAATGTAGCCATTTCTTCTGGGTCATTTATCTCTGACATGGGTAAGACAATAAGCTTGTTGAGTAAATAAGCTTTAGGTAAATCTGATTGTAAAATTCCTTTTGTATTTGTGCATTAATGGATGAATGGATGGATGAATGGAAGGGTGTGTGTATGTATATATGTATGTATGTATGTGTGGATTGATGGGTGATAGATCTATGATGTCTCTTATCCTGATCTGTTCTGAAGTGTTCCTGCCTTACCAGCATGGAGAGATAGTGGCTACCTTCCAAGTACAAATGTCCTGCCGTTGAGCTGAACCGCAGAGTGAATTGTCCCTACTGACCAACAGCTTATGTCCTTTGAAATGCCAGCAAGCAACATGTATCCTTGGCTCTCCACCTCCCAATTTGTTCTGCACGCAGTTTCCCCCAATGCTTTACCCTAGCACCTTTTTGACTTAAGTGATCCAAAATGAATTAACACAATTAACCCATTCCAAAGGAGAGCAGATATTTAAAAACAGGAACTATAAGAGACATATTATGCAAGGGGAACACAAATTAAATACACACCAGCATTGCTGCAGATTTAAAATTGTATAAGGGAGAGACATACTTTCTTATGATGGCCGTTATTCATTCTCAAACTACTTGCAAAGAGTAGCAGCAATTTGCATTTAAATGGTGAGTTTCTGATGAAGAACTGACAGCCTTGGTATGTTTATTCACACACATAAACTATAGTTATTAATACTGTCCTAATGTGAGAATAAATACGTTCTACTTATGGAATGAGTTGATAGCAATTATTGCTCTCATTCATACTTTAAATAGTGGAATTCCTAGCCTCTTGGCTTTACCCTAGTCTACATTCTATGTCCCAGGAAGAACTAGACATGATAATGGGGCTTGCATTTTTCCCTTCCAGGATTTTGACTGCCTATTTCATTCTCTGTAAGCACATCTCAGTGAAGGTGGCTTTGTAGCCTGACAGATATTATGGGATTTGGAGGAAAGACACTGTTACCCTGCTTGCATGAACCTCCCAAGAATAGTATCTCTTCTCTGATGCCACCCTACCTTTTAACTATGATCAAAAGTCCCTATTAGTCATTAAGTGTGATAGTTTGTATATGTTCTGCCCAGAGATTGGCACTATTAGAAGGTGTGGCTCTGTTTGAGTAGGTGTGGCTATTTTTGGAGTAGGCATGGCACTGTGGGTTTGGGCTTTAAGACCCTCACCCTAGCTGCCTGGAGACCAGTTCTTCTACTAGCAGCCTTCAGATGAAGATGTAGAACTCTCAGCTCCTCCTGTACCATGCCTGACTGGACGTTGCTATGCTCCCACACTGATGATAATGGACTGAACTTCTGAACCTGTAAGTCAGCCCCAAATAAATCTTGTACTTTATAAGACTTGGCTTGGTCATTGTGCCTGTTCACAGCAGTAAAACCATAAGACACTAAGTATCTGACAATGTGACTTAAAGTAGGAAGGAATTATTTTGAGCTCACAGTTTGAGGGGAAACAACATATGTCAGGGAGACATGGTGGGAAATGGCTCATGACAGATACAGGTAATGTGTAACTGGGACACTTTACCTCCTCCAATATCAGCAAAATGGGAAGCAGAAAGTGTTCAGGAAGTTAGGAACTAGAGACAAGCTTTCAGACCTTCCCACAGTGCCCCACTTCTCCAGCGAGGTCTCACCTCTCCACCATTGAGCCATTTCCCCAAAACAGCACTATCCCCTGGACCAAGTGTTCAAACACTGGGTGCTGTTGGGGATGTTACACATCTAATTTTGACAGAACTCCTCAGCAAGGACTAGCTTGTAAGAAGAAAGGAGCATTGATTTCTTCAGCTACATTTGTATATCTGAAATGTTTCTGAGTATCAAAGCCACAGAAATGTACAAGTATTCTAGAATTCGTTCCACTGGCAATGATAGACAGCACGAGGTACCACTTCTTTATGTATCACCCAGGCATGTGGCTAGGATGCTATTAGGAAGCAGTTGTCTTGAACATACTATGAGACCCCAGACAGCATCTTTCTCCTGCTAAGATGCCCCTGGGCTGAACTTCTCAACTATGGTCTATTAGGCTTTACTTCCCAAGAGGTCAGGGTACCATGAGCAATGAGACAGTGGCTTTGCTGTGAGGTGGTATCTGCAGCCATCCCCAGCACTGACATGGGAATGCCCAAGTCCTCCCAAGACCCTTCCTTAAGTTTGACTTCATTTCTTTTTGGAACCAGAGGCAGAAATACTACTAGATCTGACTTGATGCTCAGGCTCTGTGACCCACAAGCTGTGTGCTTTATTGGAGCAACAGAGCCCACAAGGTTCTCATGGAGACATATGCCATTTGTCTATCTCATATACCTGCCTAACTTCTAAGCCCAATGAATCTGAATTATACACTTATAGTAGAATTCTATCCTGTGTATTGAAATACCACTCTGGAGACTGTGACTTTCCATTGGGAAAAGTAATTAGGCAATCAGGAGACTCAAGTCACATGAACTCACTCAACCCTAGGACTGACTTACTGCAGTGTAGAGGGTATTGGGGACCCATCACCCTGGGCATATGGAGAGTCCACTGCTGTGGCTTCAGATGGACTCTGCAGCTCCTATGTTCACTTGTACAACTAGCTGGTGACAGGTTTTGCAACTTGATCAAGACCAAAGTTACAAGCTTTGAGTATGATTGTATAGAATAGAGCAGAGGCCCTCAGAGGGTAGCATACTCTGTGACATGTCAAACATGCTGATGATATACATGGCAAGTGTGTGCCTCTCCTCAGGAGAAGTACATTCCCTTTTAGTCTGTCTCTGATATAACCTACACCCCATCTCCACACCCGTAGGAAGAGGTTGCCCAGCAGCTTACAGGCAATATTAACAAATATTTACCCCCAGTTTCTCATTGGAGAGATAAGACTGGAACATGTCACAGAATGGGCAGATGTACAGAAAATTTGTACCAGAATTTAAACTTTGTTATAACACGCAGGCGTTGGTTTTCTTGGATGACCATGAAGAACGAAAGGTATAAGAGGTGCCCTTCTTCACTCAGCGCTGTTCTCATCAGGTGTCCCAAGGAAAAGGAAACACTACACATCCATAGTCCTTCCTTGCCATGAGGATGATGATTGGACCAGTTTTTAGCATTCTAAGAGCATTGGGAATAGAGTGATACAGCACATAATGACACAGATTAAATAGCACTAATATTACTCTAATATTTCCTACATCACTAATGGATGCTCCTCCATGCAGGCCAATAAGACTTAATTTATAATTGCAAATATATGTGCAGTCACATCTCTAAGTGACTTTGACTTTTATGCAAATTTTTTCAGGAAAATGTTTTGTGGGATGGATAGTATCTCAGCTGTAATGTCAATTCTTTGATATTTAGTGTATCTTTGTTTACACACATACACACACACACATACATTACTAGAATAGATGCACACATGAAAACATATACACATATACATCCATACTGATATATATATATATATATATATATATATATATATATATATATATATATATATATGTATACACATAATATATTTACAGGCACACACATATCAACACACACATACACATCCATGAATCTGCATGTGAATACACACACATGCATACTGGACTACTGCTGGATAATGCTGGTGATATGAACTGGTGTCTCTATAGACTGTGTCTCAAGTTAGCCACTCTGAATGGCTAAGCCTCATCCTGTTTGAGGATTCTATCAGGAACAGAGAATTCACCCTCCTGTCCTCTCCCCATCTCCACCTTCAGCATACTCCAGCCCCTCCCTTTCTCTTTCTGCCCTGTTATCCTGTGCACCATCAGCAAATGCTTTATTAAAAATTAGGGAAAAACTTTCCTATAGTGTGTGTGAATGTTGTCTTCAGCAGGTCCTCCTGTGAACCCAGTAGGTTTTTGAAGCCGCTTCTCAATGTTATCTCTAATTCCTTGACTTAGTAAGAAAACTGTTGCATCATGAAAAGAATGATAGTTATGCTTTAAATACATTGTAGACCCCATTTAATTAATGCTCAACTATTTGATTTGGTAGAATATAGAGAGAAATATCAAAGTCTTTGAAAGAGAGTGGATCAGAGGGTTAGAAGTGGGAAAGGGTCCTAATTTGTGGTATTTGTCATTACGTGACTGGTCTACGGTCCTCCCACATTTGACATCAGCATCAAACAATGGATGGGGTTGGGGCCATACCTTATAAAGGGTGGAAGTGATCTCACTATTCACCTCTGCTCACCACATGTTCTCAAGTTCCATCAATACAGCAGAAATACACTTTGTATCAGCAAGAGTTCTCTCAGATCTCTCTCATTGATCCAAGAGATCTTGGAGCTTACCTTACTGACCAATAGCTTCAGTTGAGGATTCACACTTGATCAAGCTGTGTTCTGAGAACTTCTCACTGTCTTAAAGAGTGAAGAACACCAGTTGGAAGAATGCATTGGATCCGTGTTAAAATTCATAAATATTGATTTAAGAATAGTGCCTTGGTAACTATATGAAATCCTAAGAAGTGGCCCAATATGGTCACCCTCAATTGGTTCCTAAGGCCTGTAGTGAACAACAAACTTGTAAAATCAAACTCAGACTTCACTAGTCAGAGCACAGAGAATGACTTGGAAATTACACAATTGAAGGATCAAAGTAGCCCTATCACTACAGTGGGACTTTAGGAACAGGCAGGGTAAAAAAGCTGTTTAATATAATCAGTCTTTACCTGGAGATAAGATCCAAGCAAGTTCATTTAAGTGACAGAGATACCAAAATTAAATCATGCAAGCACCATGTACCTATAGCTGAGCGATCATCCTAAGGAGAAACAGGTTCTAAGGAAGAAACCTGCAATGGATCTCAGAGGCCAAGTGTATTTTGCTGGTACAGCTGAATAGAAATCACAAAAATCAAAGTTTCTAGGCTAATATCCACTTATCAGTGAGTGCATACCATGATTGATCTTTTGAGACTGGGTTACCTCACTTAGTATGATGTTCTCCAGCTCCATCTATTTGTCTAAGAATTTCATGAATTCATTGTTTCTAATGGCTGAATAGTACTCCATTGTATAAATATACCACATTTTTTGTATCCATTCCTCCATTGAAGGACATCTAGGTTCTTTCCAGCTTCTGGCTACTACAAATAGGGCTGCTATGAACATAGTGGAGCATGTGTCCTTATTGCATGCTGAAGAATCCTCTGGATATATGCCCAGTAGTGGTATAACAGGGTCCTGAGGAAGTGACATGCCCAGTTTTCTGAGGAACCGCCAGACTGATTTCCAAAGTGGTTGCACCATCTTGCAATCCCACCAGCAGTGGAGGAGTGTTCCTCTTTCTCCACATCCTCGCCAACACCTGCTGTCTCCTGAGTTTTTTACCTTAGCCATTCTGACTGGTGTGAGGTGAAATCTCAGGGTTGTTTTGATTTGCATTTCCCTAATGATTAATGATGTTGAACATTTCTTAAGGTGTTTCTCAGCTCTCCGAAGTTCTTCATGTGAAAATTCTTTGTTTAGCTCCGTACCCCACTTTTTAATGGGGCTATTTGGATCTCTGGGTTCTACTTTCTTGAGTTCTTTGTATATATTAGATATTAGCAGGACATAATCCACAAATTAAATGATGTCCAAAAAGAATTGAGGAGTGGGCCCTGGTTCTGGAAAGACTCAGTGCAAGAGTATAGGGGAATTCCAGAACAGGGAAGTGGAAAGGGGTAGATGGAAGAATAGGGGGACGGAAGAGGGCTTATGGGACTTGCGGGGAGTGGGGACCCAGAAAAGGGGAAATCATTTGCAATGTAAATAAAAATAAATAAATAAATAAATAAATAAATAAATAAATAAATTATATATGTCTAGGAGATAAAAAAAAAAAAAAGAAATCACAAAAATCAAAAAAAAAAAAAAAAAACACTACCTGTGGGGAAATATCCATGAAAATCACAACAGAAGAGAAAGGCCATGACATAAAATAAAATAAACTATAATATATATATATATATATATATATATATATATATATGTATGTATATATAAACTTTTGGTGCCCCTCATGCTTGATCATCACAGAGGTTTGGGAATAAATTGAGAAAAATAAAATACAAACTTTCCAAAAGAGAACTGAAAATTTAACTCATGATTATAAAGCATTCAGTAATAAACTAACAAGATACCTTTCAAAATTCCAAATCCACAAGACTGAAGAGGATTCGCTAATCAGGCATTTCAGCAATCACAATCACTACTCTTCATGGAGACTGGCTCAATAATCTACTGAACCTATTGAGCAATGTATTAAAAAATAGGTACATAACTCAGGATTTTTAATCAATAATTCTACCTATAAAATATACTTTGGGAATATTCAAGAAAGAATTTGTATTGGGTGGCTTTTATAAGATAAATATTTTAAGAGGAATTTTAAAGAAAATATTTAAGTGTCAAAGAGATAATAGTTCATGAGTGTGCAGTTGACATGGTGGCTGTTGCGGGAGGGGGATTCCCTGAAGCAGGTGTAATAGCAAGATAAAATTGATAGCAGGCTGTAGGGCAGAGCTTCCCATGAACAAGGCTTGGAATATATCTGCCACAATACAAACACACATTTCAAGGGAGGAATACATAATCTATAAACCATAAATGCACCATGAAAAATAAACTGTTGTGTAGTTGTGTACATTTGGGAAGAATAACTGTTACCTGCCCAATCTCACATTTTACAGATATTACTATGGGAGATTCACTGGGCCAGTCTCTGGGTGAGTAGCAATACTTTCAGTAGAGTCTGAACATTTTTTTCTTATTAGATATATTCTTTATTTACATTTCAAATGTTGTCCCCTTTCCTGGTCCCCCCCCAACAAAAATACCCTAACCCATCCCCCCTCCCCCTGCTCACCAATCCACCCACTCCTGCTTCCCTGTCCTGGCATTCTCCTACTCTGGGGCATCTAGCCTTCTTAGGACCAAAGACCTCTCCAGAGCCTGACCCACCTAAGGATAAATCCCATATACAGTTACAAAACCCAGACACTATTGTGGAGTCTGAATATTTTGATTGAAATTAATACCATGACCAGCATTTCTCCCAACTTTAAGCTAATCTTCACAACAACCCTTGAGCAGGAGGTCAATTAAAGGATTGCCTCGGTGCCAAGACTAAGCTGTCCTTTGAGTCAGCCTGGTCAGTGCCTCTTGTCCGTGCCTTCTGAGGGATGATCACCTTCAAATTTCTCTTCTCTGTAAACCTTCTGAATGGCCTCAGGTGTCACCACCACAGACAGTTCTGCTTTTCCATTCTGAGTAGTGTTCTCTTCCGGGCTGCTAGCTCTAAGAGCTACCTGGCACCCAAGGCTGATGTGACCGTTGACCCACATCTAAATGCAACATCTGTTTATCCTTGGGCCATGCTACTGTCGTTCTCCAAAGCCTTTCATATCAACCCCACATTCTTTGCTTCATGTCTTCCTTCTACGCCATCCTTCTCCTTGTCCTCTATAACCTCAGGTTGCTTTGGTACCAACAATATCAGCCACCTCCATGCACTGTGTGTGAGCTTGCCATTTTGTATATTATTTAAAACTTTCCACAAACCCGTGCTTTTGTGGAAGTCACTTTGGATCTAAAAACTTAAGAGCATGCCTGCGCAAATCACTGCCCTGTGACTTGGTGGAATAAGATAAAGTGTTACTGAACTGGAAAAAAAAGAGAGATGTGGTAATAAAGAAAAAGCAAAATGCTCTTGGAATACAGGAATTCTATTGAAAGCTATTTTCAAAGCTATTATAAAACACAAAAGTGACATTAAATACCACACATATACTTTTACTTAGACTGCATTGCCAATAGACTAATACAACCATTCAATTTTATAAGATTAACTCACTCTCTAATAACAACAACTTCAATGAAAAATATTAAGAAGTGTTTTGTATTGTGTAGACAAGGACTTATTTATAGAGAACAGACATGGTTTGCCCTCAGGCTAAAATGGGTTTAGTGCTGACAGCCGCACTTCCTTACACACTGCGTAGGACAGTCACCTGGGCTGACGTGAGATGAGTTTGTAAGGAAACACTGGTCAGAAGACAGACCTGGGCGCATGTGCTTTGTGTGCTGATGCCCGGCTCGCCATCAAAGACTCTGGAGAATGTAGACTGTATTTGGAATGAAATGAAAATTAGGCAAAGAGAAGGTGAGCTATCATCTCCAGCATCAAGAAAACAGAGAGAAAGGCAACTGACAAGACTTGGCACACAAGCAAGAGGGGCTGAATTCAATCCTCGATCTCCTCTTACAACAGGCTGGCATGGAAGTAGAAGCTTGAGGATGGCTAGTGCACCAGATTAGGTGAAAAAAATCTCTCTCACAAAATAAAGCCAAGAGTGACTAAGCAAGACACTCATGGCAGCCTTTGGCTTTTGCCCAGAGCATGGAGGTGGCACACACACACATACACACACACACACACACACACATACGTATACACACACCGGGGAGCTGGCAGTCCGTGGGGGCCACACATGGGAAATGTGCTGAAGAGTTGTATGCCAACTCTTGGGTGAAGGCTACAGCCCTGAAGTGGAGATGTATGGTCTAAGAGGCAGGACTAGAGGACTGAGCCTCTGTTTGGTAGAAGTTAAGAAACGTTAAAGTGTCATCATTGGCTTGTCATGCTCCAAGGAGGGAAACCAGAGAGAATCACAAAATTGCGGTGTGGGTAGATTACAGCGGTTATACAGGCAGACAGCTTAAACAGACAGAAAGCCTGGGAATATATAAAAGTTTGTGTTTGAAATAACAGCAGAAAAATCAACTGAGTGGTTATCTGTGTGAGCTAACACACACACACACACACACACACACACACACACAGACATACACACACACATACAGAGAGAGAGAGAGAGACAAAGAGACAGAGACAGAGACAGAAAGACAAAGACAGAGAGTCAGAGACAGACAGGGAGACAGAGAGAGACAGAGAGATTCAGAAAGAGACAGAGAGAGACTGAGAGAGACAGAGACAAGGAGAAAGACATAGAATCCTTAAGGGCCCTACTGAGTCCAGAGCAGAGCACAGTGACCGGAAACCACCACAGCCAGGGTGGAGTCCCTCAGCAGCCTTGGCTGAGCACTCTATCCTGCTACTCTAGAAAACCTGAGTGGGCAACAGGAAGTGGGTTTGCTCAGGAGGCCCTGTCTATATCTGGCTGTCTAGAGAAGAGATAAAGGAACCCTTCTTAGAGGAAGCCATAGAGGCAGAGAGAATCCACAATGAATGAGAAATATGTAGCCCAGGCCCAGGTCTTAGCTTTATGCAGGGAATAAGCAAACAAGAGTGAACACCAAGAATCAGCCCAGAGAATGCTGTATATTTAAACATTTTTTAAAGGTCTCATAAAATCCCATTCATGGCTGTGTTTGGAGTGTAACTTGGTTTTCTTCCAACTCATGGTGTCTTTGAAGGAGGTACCCTTAAATACTTCTTTCCCAATAGGACTCTACACAATCCCCAGATTTTACAGACTAAAATTTAAAATAACCCATATAAATAAGGTAAGGAATTTAAATAAAATTGGTTAATTAGTGCTGCATATTTTCTTTTGTCAGTGGACTAATACTTCCTATGTGGAGAGTTCTGTGCAGATCCATATCAAATGCAATGTTTAAATTCTGAATCTTTTATTCAATATACCCCTTAAGTAGCAATTATTCTATGAAAACTTTTTACCTATACATATAGTACTTAAAATCAACATAGGAAACTTTAAGGACAAATCAATTACTAACTCTCCTTTGATGAAGAAGGTGGTCTTGAGCATAAGTTGTTCTGTTCACAGACGGCAACAAACTGTAACATGCTGACTTGAACATTTTGAATCCTTTTCAGGAGTTTATAATTAAGTTCAACTCCAACTCTGCAACAGGGATCAAGAAGTCTTTCTATGGCTCGTGTCATTAATCTGAAAACCTTGACAGATTTCAACAGATCAATGTACACACTATGAAAACTAATGTTTATATTTTGAAGCATTAATATGAGAATGACCATGAAGATTTAATTTCTTTAGAATATACCAAAATATTTTGAAATGAAGATTTATTAAAAACTCAGCTGTGACTGATAGTAGCTGGTTTGCCTTTTACAAATGGAGATGTCTTCTCTGCAGATAAAAGATTCAGATGGCTGGAAAATCAAATGCTCAGGGCTTCCTTCTTAGAGCTCTTGTAAATAAACACTGTCACTAGCTCACTTTAAATGGATTAAAAACACATGCTCAAGTTGTCCCTAAAACACAAAGGACTTATTTTTAAAGGATAATATATTCAGTAAAATGCATTTTAAATTAGGCTGAGCCCTCCTAACACTGGAACAGTGCTGGGATTTTTGAAATATTGGAACCGCAACTGGGTTTGCAGACTCAACAACGAAAGCTTCAGAAAACAAACGCATGAATTGATGATGGCCGTGAGACAAAAGGAAACATCTTTCCTCGAGAATGTGCCTCAAAGCCTCCTGTATCCACAGAAGCTTCTATGTGCACTGGACTCCTCATAGATTTTCTCTCCTTGTGTTTATACAGAAATTTGATTGGTTTACAATTATAAAATTGACATATTTTATGACTATAAATAATAGATACCATTAATTTTTGTACAACATAGTCAACAAAGAAAGGCAGACGAACCTACAGGTGGCATCTCTTATTTTTTTACCTTAAATTCTCATAGACTTTTGCTGAGAAAAAAAAAAACCCATAAGTCATTTGTTCTCATGCCATATGTAACTCTTTGAGATAATATAATATAGAAGGTGTTCCCATAGGTTAAAAAATAGTTTAAAACTTTAATCTGTCCAGGATAATTGCTTATGGTTTCCTATTGATAAAAACAATGATTGGAGACTGTGAGATTATCAATGACACACAAAACTTTCTTGAGAGGTTAAGGCTTAATCTAGAACCTTCCTCTTAACCTCTGCCCTGTGCTCTAAGTAAATGTCTGAAGCTCAGGATACAAAAAGAACATTCCAGATAGTGCACTGGGCGCCTTTCCTGTCTTTAGTCAACTCCTTGAGGCTCCTCAGTGCCCTGCTGCACAGCAAGTGCACATCCTGTCCAGCCGTACCCACATGCTCAGCACCTCCCCAGCGCTAGGAAAAAGAGAAAGGCTAGACCCGTTATGAATTTTTAATGAAATTACTGCAAAGCAAATTTCAATTATCACACCAAGTGCTAATGATCGCTTCGCATATTCAACTTTATTGGCTTGCCCGCCCTCTCACAAGCTCCTTAATTCTAATAATTTGACATAATATGAAGGTTTCATATGTCTTTATTAATGATATATACTTAAAGATTTATTTCATTCACCAGAGAGAATACATTAGCAGATTATCTCTGCCTGCAAACATGAAATTAAACGTGCAGTTCCTTGCCTGGAAAAAAAAAAAAACCCTGAGAACCTGCTCTTCATTCCCATCCGTTCCACCCAGAAAGAAGAAATAGAGAGGCAGAAGATGCCACAGAGAAAGTTCCCTGCTCCCCAATGGCTGCCATCAGCCCCTGCATTCTGATGCCATCAGCAAGCTAGGATCATGAGAAAAGGTCTATAACAGTTGAAAATTTTTCATGATAATTAGACACATTTTAAAATCTGTCTTTTTCCAGTATGGGTCTTTGCATTCATTTTCAAGTAGTGTGTGAGTGTGTATTTGCGTGTCCATAAGCACTGGGCCGGAGACTAGTCCAGGTGATGTTGGCCAGGAGAGGTTTGTCCCATAGTCATGGTGCCTGCTATGCCAATGAGGACTGTCAGTGATCTGGTGTCAACTTGCTGTGCTGGAGTCTGTGAGAAGAGGAAGCCACACTCTAGCTGCTATGATCCACAGAAGCAGCTAGCTCAAATATAAAGAGTAGGTGTCCATCTGACATGTATCTGTTTAATAACATGAGTTCCTCAAGATTCATTATTACTGGTTTTTAAACAAAAGTCACATCTTTCTTCTCCCACCCAGGGACTGAATCCCACTTCCTGGTCCATCTTCATACTGGTGTAGGTTTCTTCCTCCTGTGACAGAAGCCCCATGGACATCAGTGAGAATGCAGGACCTTATGCACCAGCATGAGATGAGACCTGGTCTGACTACAGCTGGACCTCAGAGATACCAACACTCCTTCTGCAAACTGATAGGCCCTTACAGAAAGCCAGAACCTTCCTGAAATTTGAGTTGCTTACCTCAAAGTTAACTGTAGTTGCTCCCTATCCCTATACAGTTAGATTGGATCTCATGATATGCAACAACTCCAAAGCCTCCCATAGATAGTGAAATCTTTCTTTCAAACCTGAGAAGACTGGAGAAACAACTCACTTGGCAGTTAAGACACTTACTACTCTATCAGAGGATCCAAGTATGGACACTAGCATCCACACTGAATGCCTCACATACCCCTGTCTCCAACTCCAATGGGCCAGACACCGCTTTCTGGCATCTATAGGTAACTGTACCCACACATAATCACACACACACACACACACACACACACACACACACACACACATACATAAGTTTAAGTAAAATACACAAATGTAGGCCTCTAGCATATCTTTTATTTTATGACTATTACTGAAAGATGCTATTTTTAATGTCTTAAAGTTTCAGTTTAATTGTTTTATGGGAAGATCTTTCAGTGAGCTGCGGTGTGGCTAAGTTGTAGTGTTTCCTCCCACATGTGAGATCCACAGATCACCTTGCCCTGGGCTCTTCGCTCTCCATGCAGTTCTGAGCCACCATCTGCTCCCGTGTCCAGTCTGAAGAACTTCCTCTAGCTGTCTTCCTAGTTCAGGGGTGCTGACTCACAAGTACAAACAGCCTCTGTCTTACCTCCTTAGGGATAATTATTACCTGAGCTGGACTGGGTTTGCAACATTGTGTTTCAACATCTTAAACATTTGTTTCCTGTTTCTGATACATTATCACTCTACTTTCACATTTGCAGTCCACTGTTTTACAGTTTCTGGGTCAGTCTCTACAGTGATCTGCATATTGTGGTCCCCTTCTAAAAACTGCAACATGAAGAAAAATGAAACATTCTTCAGGAAGACATATAAGGGAGGGATTTCCAGCAGGGAGCCTGGGAGTCCTACTATTCTAAACCACCTTGTACAAACCCTAGCCTTACCTGGTTAGCACATCTGCCCAGCAGCGGAGACTGAAGACATTCCATGACTGTATGTAGGCTTTTGTATGTGCTTGGTTTGTTGGTTGGTTGCTTGGTTTGTATTTTGTTGTTGTTGTTGTTGCTAATTTCTTTTCCTCCTGGA
This sequence comes from Apodemus sylvaticus, assembly GCF_947179515.1. Classification (NCBI taxonomy): domain Eukaryota; kingdom Metazoa; phylum Chordata; class Mammalia; order Rodentia; family Muridae; genus Apodemus; species Apodemus sylvaticus. The sequence continues at coordinate 6,021,812 of NC_067487.1, read as the reverse complement.
ACACTTCACTAACTCTTTGAACCAAATATTGGGCGTGCCTGCTACAAGCTCTGACAAATATGGTCAAAATGACATTAATCAATAACATTCCAGGTTTGTATAGATACAAGGTTGAATGTTTGTGGGATCTTCGACATTTTCCTTGCTTATATAACACATTTGTCAGGGCTACACTGTAGTTGTTCCCTATCCCTCTGCAGTTTGATTGGATCTCATGATAAGCAACAACTCCAAAGCCTCCCTTAGTAGATAGCTACATTTTTCTTTCAAACTTATGGATTCTTTATTGATTTTACACACACACAAGCACAGACTCCTAAATATAACTTATTTGGTCTGAATAATGCTACTTCTTATTGCACATAAGACATAAGTTTTATGCTTTTTACACGGATACTGAACCGGGATCTCCCTCCATAGATTTATGTTTTCCAATTCTGGTATTTATTTTCATCTCTAAAATTTCCATTAACTTTATTTTACATTTTCCCTTCTCTGGTAGGTTTGCTTGTTTGTTTGTGTATCTGTCTGTTGTTTTTGTGGTTTTGTTGTTTTGTGTCAGAGGTTGAATCCAGGCCTTCCCATGTGCCTTGTACAGCACTCCTCTGCATCCTTTTTCTGCCATTACCCAGGTCCTATTTCTATGTTAATCTGCAAATACAGCCTTCCCTTCAACCCTGGTCTCCCAGGTCAAACATCATGACCTATTCAGTGCTTCTTCAGTAAATTCCCCTGATCTCTGGTTCCTACCTCCCCACTTTTCTCCTGCCTTGTGACTACTTTCATATAACTCCTGACGGAACTTGGGCTTGATCTGGGGTGCACCTTCTTCCCTAATCAGTATAATTCAGCTCTTTAAGACAAACCCGTTCCTGGGGAATCATGACCATTCTGTTGAGTCTGGCTTTCTTCTTTTTAGGGTAGTTTGGGAGAATGTGACTAGTGAGACTTTTATAGGCTCTGGAGTGAATATGAACTGGATTTCCCCCTTTGTTCCACAGAAATAATTGAAAAGTAAATAGACAAGAATTAAATATTTTAATAAAAATAGAAATTCAATGAAGTCTCCATATCGAATCGTGCGTGGCTGCTTTCAACTTGTACAGCCATAGTCACTTTGAAAAATGATTCAACATCTCCTTGGCAAACTAAACAGAGTTACCACATAACACATTATATTTAAGCCTGAGCCCCAGACTGGAAATAAAATGTAAAGTTCAGTACAGCCTACAGAACCAATATCCACTGTTACTTAGCACAGACAAAATGACTTACATCATGTGGTCACCCGTGACTCCATCATCCACACTATACTAGATAACAATGAGAGAAATCCTGTATATTCCATATGTATCTGTGGAAAGTCCTGGACTGTTCTGTTAACACGAAACTAAAGATAGAGCGAAACTAGAGAAAGGGAGAACAGATTTGTCACAGAGAGCAGCTGGGGCAACAGAGGGAGGACATGAGTAATGTGAGAGGACCCTGTGGAGGGATGCACTAGAGTCTTGACTGTGTCAATGTCAAAATCCTAGCATACTGTGACACTGTAGTTCACCAGGTTCTACCCAAGACAAGCGGGGGCAGAAACATGACACCTCTATGAATCATTGTTCGCAACTGCACACAAATCTAAGTGTATCCCCAATAAGACGTCTGAAGGTTAAGGAAGCATGCAAGTTAGTTTTATTTATAGAATTGCTGACTTTTGAAACTTTAAATTTTGTGACCGCCCTGGACAGATAGCTCGGTGGTTAAGAGCAGGATTGTACTTGCAGCAGATCTGAGTTCAGCTCTCAGCATCCATATTGGGTAGGACACAACCACCAGTAACTGCAGCTTGGGGGAATCGACCCCTCTGTCCCCTACAGGCATCTGTATTCATATGCACATTCCCACACATGTACATGTAACTAAAACACAAAGTTATTACAGTGCCTGATTTGTCATGACCATGAAATAATGAGTATTTATTGGTGCTAACATGGCTAGGCTTGGTTAGTGTGGAGAGAAACTTGGGAATATGTAAGGTGTACCTTAGGATCAAAACACTTCCACAACAAATTATCACAATAAAGGCTGAACACTGAGGTTAAAGCTGGAGAATTATACACGTGGGAAAACTACTAGTAACATAAGTATTAGAGGCAGAGATTAGCTGGAGAAATATATGTGTATATATGTATATATATTCATATGTATATGTATGTATATATATATATGTCATGAAAATATAAAAGACATTTTAAAATATGATTTAATATGAAGCTTAAAATGACACATAAATATACTTGCAAATAATAATTTCAATAAGTTTGTAGAAACATAAATTTTTGTTATTAACCAAATTCACCTTAGAGGGTCACTGTTTGTAATAAACATGACAGACACTATGGAGAATATTTTAATTCACAGATACTCAGAGCACTCTTTAAGTACTCAATTATTTCAAAATTGAATAAAAACTTGAAATTGGGTTACAATATCAATATTGTGGGATAAAATGCTAGAATTGAATTTCTTATGATTTTGTTCAAATTAGGTCATTTTATAATCAATTAAAAGCTTAGTTTAATAAGGAAGTTACAAGTAAGGCAGGGACTTGCAGAGCCATGAAATCCTGTCAACACAAAAGCAATGGGCCAGGCCTTTATTGTATTCATTAACAGACACGTGGGACTTCCAGCAAGTTCCAGTATTCAAAACATTGTTTTGCAAAAACCTATTATTTAGAGAAAATAAGGGGGGGGGCACAAAAACCACTCAAATAAAAACCACCACCATTCCATGCACTCACAAAGCCCTGTGAGAGAGGAAACTGTGTCCAGAGCATTTGCTCTGTTTTTCATGCTCAGAGATGAATAAGCGGTGACTTTCCTGCCGGTCTCTGACAAATTAAAACCACTGTTTTTGTAAATGTTCTGAATTACAGTTTCTGAGAGTTTCTTCTTTTATTAAACAAGTAATACGTAAACAGGCTCTCATTTCATCCGAGCCAAGATCATGGTCAGCTTATTAGCAGAGCCTTCAGACTGGCTCCCTAGGAAACACTTTAAAAGTAACCTCTTTCATTGGGCAGTTGCCTCTTTAGCTACTCATCTCTTTCCTTAGTTCAAAACAACTTTGGGCTTAAAAGACATATTACACGATTCAGGTTGTAAGGAAAATTTGACCTTTGAAAATGCTTTTGTCCTTTCTAGAATGGTGCTAGAGACTCCAGACCCTCAGCTGCGCCTGACTTCTTCTCCCTGTCTTTCATTGTCGCTTTAAGTCTGAGTTAGGTCATCATCCAGCAAGGAGCCTAGCTGAAGGAAGGGTTGCTTTTGAAGTTCAGTAATGGATCTATCTAGGACTGAATCAATCTCATAGAGCACACACCTGGTCCTCAGGTGTGTGGGACACTCAAAAGTTTACACTGGTTTCCTCACAAGCATGGGTAGCTTCTTTCAGACAGGTGGCCAGGAATCTTATCACTGATGCCATTCCCAGATGTAGCACTCACAGCCACAGTATTCGATAAAGAACCTAACATAGAATAAACATGTTCTCTACCTTGTTCATGAAGGTAAAAGCCTATCCATGAGGCATTTGGGACCAGTGAGACTCAGTGAATCACTCTTATCTCCATCCACCAGAAACCATGGAAAGCACAGGTAACAAATGAAGTCAAGAGATGCCACTGTTCTGCCAAGGCGACGTGAGCTTCCTTTTCTGTTGTTCGGGGCATGGAAAGGATCCCAAATCCACTCTGCTCAGGTGTTTGTTGACATCAGAGAATGCTCTACTTTAGAAAAGTTTCCATGTACACACGCAGCAGAATCTAAGAAGACGAATTGTAGGCACAAGGACCAGTGCTTCTGATAACAGCATAGTTTGGGAATTTCCATCCAACTGAGACTGACCCTTGAGTCTAACTCATTGTGTGTCCCCATTTGGTTCTGGTCCAGTGATATAGGAGAGTGAAGCCCCTTCTCACAGGGATGCTGTGTTCATGGATGGTCAGAGTCAACCATAAAAGTCAACCAGCGTGCATGTTAGAGACGTAGGTTATCCACATGGTGACGATGCTTGGCTATCAACCTCACAAGGAATGTCTGGGGAGTCTATCCCAGTAATTCTCACCTGACCTTGTTGGAGATCCAGAAGCATATCGAGTATCATCCTGCATAGCTCTCAACCTTATTCATTTGAAGCGGGATTTCTCCTAGAACCTAGAGCTTCCAGCTCATCTTGTCTCCTCCCCAGATGGCACTAACTGGTTAAACAGCTGCTGAGATTTGAACTCAGAGCCTCACAGTTGCACAGCCAGCACTCTTAACCACTGAGTTATATTTCTAGTCCTCACCTAGATCTTTAAGTGCTTGGAATTAAGGTCAGGTCTTGGCTCTTGTATGGAAGCAGTTTGCAGACTGAGGCATCTGCATCTCCTGTATCTGTGGGCTAAAGCACAGTGGTATTGCCCTGTCCAGATGCAGTATAAGATGGGATGGCTTGAGCACTGAGCTCCCCAGATGCTTTGGGAGTCAGTGTGGGCTCTGTGAGAGTGTTTCAAAATTACCGGCTGCCTAAGGCATAAGTGAAAACTCCAATCTGTAGCAAGTAGCAAGTGTAATAAGAACTTCAAAATCTGATGTTTGGATTGTATGATTGGCTAGAAGTATATTTTACCTTTTTGCAGGTAATATATACCTTAAGAACCTAGATGCACATGGTGTCGCTTACCAACACTGTTGATTTCTTCCCCCATCTCCTGGATCTAATGACTTTTCCCCAGGCTTAAAATCTGACAGGTTTTTATTTGGTTTTGGTTCTATGCCAAGGTAAGAAAAGCGAAGGGCTCCACAATGTGGCATCTTCCAGAATTCCTCTGCCTGGTAATTCCTGTGTTTGTCTTCATACAGCTCTATCTAGACATACACGGTCAGCTCTCACTCTTCCTGAGATAGGCTGAATGCCTGTGGGGCTTTACTGGGGTTCTCTAGTAGTCGCTGTACGCCCCTTTGACCAGAATTTTTAAAATTATCTATTTTAAAAGCCAAAGACACAGGAATTGTCATTCCCTACCTTCATGCAGGTGTGTCATTTTTACAAACACAGGATAGTTTGTGGTCCGAAAACATTGCATTAGAAGGTGTCACATCCGCTTTCTGCAAACACTGTGTGTCCTGAAGTCCTGAGCAGAGGCTCAGCACCCACCCTGTGTTCTCTAGAGTCCCAACAATTCTTAAAAGGCAGCATTACTGAACCTACCCTGTCAGAATGACTGTCATCACACTGAGCCATTTCACCCTGAGAGAGGAGGGCATTCGGCACTTATTTTCCGTGTCTACAAACAAGATGAATCACCTCTCTCCACTCTCGTCAGAAGAGTCATCTGAGAGAAGGCAGATGCTGAGCCAGTAGTGGGTTCCAATGTGTCACTGATGGTTTAACCTTCTGGGAACAAAGTCAGGGTTGGGAAGGCCTCCACTTCCGTCTGTCCAGAGGGACCGCCTGTGGGAGCACCTGTGTCTTCAAGGGACAGAAAGCTTGTTGTCTTTTCCTGTGCCTTTCCACTTTAAATATTCTATGGAGGGCTTCTAACTTGAAAGCCAAGACTTTATCCATTTTTTTCCAACCCTGGCATCACAGAAGTGTCCCTTCACTAGATGTACAATGGTTTAATAAGAAAATGAAACTAAGCTTACTCAGAACACATCACATTTGGAATGAGATTGTGTCGGCTGGAATGAAGGACAACTCCATCTGGAACCTGGCCTGGATTCCCTGTTTCTCTGGGTGCATCTAGACTAGTAAATCCACACATGGTATTCTGGTTGTCTCTTCTTCTCATCTTCATTCTGAACCTATTTCTGAGCTCCTTCCCCTGGCTTGAACTTGTGATAGGAAGCAAGAGGCATGGTCTTCAGAGCTGTGAGGGCGCTTGGAATGTCACTATGAAACCTTGCAACTGGATGTCAGACTGGCCCTGCACCACAGGGGTTGCACAGTGGACTCTCCTAGGCTCTGTTCCTTACTTAGACACCGACACTCCTTCCTGCCTTATGTACTTCATGAAAGGAAATTTTTTGCCAGACCTACCCAGAAACTGCCTTCCTCACCTTTGCCTTCCTAGATCTCGGTGCAAGGTGAGACACACTCAGCACCCCCCCTAAGGCTCGCTGGATCACTGTCAGGCCTTACCAGAACACTTACCTACCTTGTCTTCATGAGGACACAGGCAGTGTCAGCCCAGACAGCTAAGGTGGCCCTGTATACATACACAGGACATCATGGGATGGTGCACATCCTAAATATGGGGCCAATTGAGAGTTATGCCTTTGCTGCCTCATACAGTATCAGCAGAAGTCTCAGTAGCATAGGAGAAAAAAAATGAACTTCACATTGTGGAACATGGCTCCTACTGAATACATATACTTTTCTACCATTGCATCTTTTGTCTTTTTTTTTCTTTTTTTAAATTTTATTCGATATATTTTTTTATTTACATTTCAAATGATTTCCCCTTTTCTGGTCCCTCACTCCCCGAAAGTCACATAAGCCCCCTTCCCTCCCTCTGTTCTCCCACCCACCCCTTCCCACTTCCCTGTTCTGGTTTTGTCTTATACTGCTACACTGAGTCTTTCCAGAACCAGGGGCCACTCCTCCGTTCTTCTTGTATTTGATGTGTGGATTATTTTTTGGGTATTCCAGGTTTCCTCGCTAATATCTACTTATTAGTGAGTGCATACCATGATTGATCTTTTGAGACTGGGTTACCTCACTTAGTATGATGTTCTCCAGCTCCATCCATTTGCCTAAGAATTTCATGGATTCATTGTTTCTAATGGCTAAATAGTACTCCATTGTGTAGATATACCACATTTTTTGCATGGTCAGGGTGTCTGTATTTCTTTTGACCCTACTCCCTGTGACTGCTACACTTGGCTCTCTGCTGACATGAGGTGGCAGAAGAATGCAGCCAGATCTTTTGACATCTCTACACAACACAGTAAACACATCACTTTTGGTTTAATAATATTGTTTAGGCCTTATCATTTAAAAATAGCCACTAGGACTGTAATTCCCACTGCCCAGAAGGATGAGACAGGAGGATCACAAATTTAATCCCAGCCTGGGCTAGAGGATGAAGTTCTCTCTCAATGATTAAAAAAAAATGCCTAGGAACATGAAGGTATAAGGCCTTACCTATTCTCCAGGATCCTGAAGGAACGTTATCTGAAGACCATGCAGCGCCTTTGCAGACTAGGCAGTTCTCTGGACAAAGCCAGTTGACTCTGAGTTAGTTAATCTGATCATTTGGGGTATGAAGAGGAAGCCCACAGATAGAATGATAGTCTACTTTAGTATCAAGCCCTGGCAAACTACAAGCATTCAACACCGATATATATTTAGCAATAGATTCTGTGAGCTGGACTTCCAAAAGACTTGTGGCTGGCTCAGAGGGAAAAGATACTTGCTGTGCCAGATTGACAACCTGAGTTTTATCCCTGGAACCCATGTTAAGGTGGAAAGAAAAATTATTCCATTTTAATGTGTTCGTGGAGTAAGAAAAGGAAGCCAAGCATGTGTGTTGACAGACATGTGTGCAAGACTCTTCAGGTAACTATGATTATTCACAACTTGGTCTTCAATATGACAACTCTTTTCCAGCCTAATCATGTTCATTTTAGCAATACTTTTGACATCCAGAAGATATTTTTTTTGGTAAAGAAATTATTTCCACTTTCATAAACATTGGCAGATTTTTTTCTTTCTTCCTTGGGGCAAAACCTCAAATGACAAAACAAGCATAAATCTCCCCAAAACAGAAAGTGGTTAAATCTATCAATGTCCCTTCCATTCATGTGGAATATTAAGCCAAACTGTAATTAGGGTGTCCTATTTATTTTTCTTGCTTAATTGACCTTCATCCTAGGAAATTTATCACAGAACAAGTAACCACATCAATCTCAAAAGTTTTACACACTTGATTATATTTCTCAGGGGAAATGTGGGCTGATAAAATGGTGTATCCATTGCTTAGGGACTGAGTTAGGGTTCAGTTTAACCTCCATATTTTATTGTTATTTTATGCAAATAAAATATTTTAAAGTCTCTGAATCCTCAAGTCCTTACACTGAATATAGGAAGAAGTAGGCCAGTCCATGAAAGAACAAGTGTCATTTTGGCAGTGGCTCAAGGTCAGGAACAGACTCATAAGAGCACACCCCCTTCCCTAGATTTCCAAACAGTTCCCTGTTGGTGTATGTCTGCAAGTGACTTAGCATCGGCTGCCTGGTTAATGAGATACAATACGCCATGACCATCTCTGTGATCCTGGGCTTCCTGGGAGGTAGATACGCACAAAGTGTGGGTTCCAGGGTCTAATTTAAATTCAGTGGTGCTCAGCTGAGATGGACTTTACTCTCTCTGCATGAAGACTTCATAATAATACTCTCTGCCTCCAAAGGAGTGCGGAGCTCAGGCTTTGCCTAGTGAAATATTGATAAGTTTCTGATTTGCAATGATTTTCTGTCTTTGTCGATTTCCTCTGCCTGTGGTCAGCTTCCACTTCCCTGTGATTTTCACTCATCCAAAGTCAGATGAAATTAGGCCAGAGTTCCTTCACCAGGTCTTGCACTGACAGCGATGTCCCCAGATATGGGAGCCTGCCATCACCTGGCTTCTTTATTTGGTCAATCATAAATAACTTATTCAGTCTTTCAATGAGACATCTACTCAAGTAGCCATGAAGACCTGCTTGTGTAGGCATAGAGCAAGGCAGTTCACAGTTCATAGAGAAGACATTAAGTTTAAGAAGTCTCTAAGATGCTTGCTTGCAATAGTTATCAAATTTGAAAAAGATAGCCCTGCTCCACAAATAAAATAATGAAGTAATTCATATGAAAGTGCTGGCATAAAACTTTTGATATTTAAGAAGGCAATTGCTTATGATTTAATCTAAATAATCTAAATAATATGGTATATATAAAAATATATACCATGGCAGGTATATATTTTTAAATGATCAGAAGGTTTTGTGATATACCTTATAGTTTTAACAAGACAAATATCCATGCTTGATACTTGTTTTAATTACCTTTAAATTAATTAAATGTCATATGTAAGATGTTGAAATTCTTCTTTTTAATAGGAACAGACCACAGGAATATAGTGGCCCAGAGGAAAACATTGTGTCCATTCTCAAAGGTTGTAAGGACAAAGGCTGAATGTTTTGCATCATCAAACTATATTGAATTTCCAATGCAAACTAGTTAGTACATTAAACATCATTCATCTGCATGATTTGGTTGATTGATGACCAGTTTTAAAAGCTTTCCAAAAGCAGTAATGCAGATATCAATTGTAATTATAGCATATGGATTTATATGCTCAAAATAGGTTATAGGCCTTGAAGTCTCAAAACTGCTTATTCATGTGTGGTTTAGGCACAGCAACAATAATCTGCCTTCTAGCTGAAAATTTCATGGCAGATGAATGGTAAAATAGGTACAAGTCTCTACCAATTTGGTTACAATGTATGTACTTTGTTCTCATGCACACCAGAAGAGGGAATTCAATCCCATTACAGATGGTTGTGAGCCACCATGTGGTTGCTAGGAATTGAACCAGATCTGTGTATGTGTATGTATGCGTGTGTAATATATATATATATATATATATATATATATATATATATATATATATATATATATTATAAACATTTACAAATTAATGTACTAAATTTAAAGTATCTATTTGTATAATATGAATTAATATTATGATGCATTATAGTGTTCTATATAAGCTCATAATTTTGTAAAAGATATGATTATCTTCAAGCAATTTAAAATAGTGGTCCTTTTACTCTAACTTTTATAGGGAGTTTTATCTTGTATCATGCTCCAAGATGATCTTAATGCTTGGGAAACTTAAGCACCTTAAAGGAATAGCAGTTCTCAAAGAAGGTGAAGAAAGGGGCTGGCCGGTATACTTGGCTAAGATCCTAGTCAAATCCTGAAGGGTGCTACAACAGAATTACATCTTGGGAAGCTGAAAAGTCACAGGAATGTATTCCGCTGAGACTGAGGTACACAGCCACAGCATATCTGAGTCAGTCAACCTCTGGTGATGGTGATGTTCTACATCCCCTCTCTATCCTCATGTGGTGAAAGGGTTTGGAGAGCTATCTGGAGCTAGTTTTATAAGCTTACTAATCTTACTCGAGAGTGGTCTAACCTCTTGTCCTGATCACATCCAAACATAAACACAAGTTGGAACTTAGGATTCCAAAATGAGTTTTGGGGTAGAGCATACATTCAGTCCATATCCAACAGTATATATAAACAGAGATGGGAGAACACATGAGATGATGTGTATCTGGTGTCTACGTGAATCCACACATCAGGTATATGGTCACCCACAGGAGAGCCATACCTTGCTGCACGCTTCATGAGTAATCTAGGTCACACTTGCTGCTTTTATATATGGTCACACTCAAGTGAATTTCTCTCACAAGCACCACCATTGTACTATAGGGACTGCAGTTTACTGCAAAGCTTCCTGTGGTTTGGCCCCAATAGATTCATGTTTGAATACTTGGCAATAGGATGTGGCACTACTAGGAGGTATGACCTTATTGGAGGAAGTGTGTCACTGTGGGGGCAGGCCTTTTGCTCAGGCTCCTCTAGGTGCAAATGACCATCTCCTCATGACTGCCTACAGATCAAGATGTAGAACTCTTGGCTCCTCCAGCACCAAGTCTGCCTGTATGCTGCCATGCTTTCCATCACGATGCTAAAGGAATAAACCTCTGAAACTCTAATCCAGCCTAAATTAGATGTTTTACTTTATAAGAGTTGCCTTGGTCATGGTGTCTCTTCACAGCAATAAAATACTAAGACACTTTCCAATCTGTGCAGCATGTATGTCACTGAATATGAGGGTAATACAAACTTGGCAAGAGAAAAAACTTACTTTTTGTCTTAGGGTTTTACTGATATGAACAGACACCATGACCAAGGCAAGTCTTATAGAGGACAACATCTATTTAGAGCTGGGTTACAGGTTCAGAAGTTCAGTCCATTATCATCAATGTGGGAGCAGGGCAGCATCTGGGCAGGGATGGTGCAGGCAGACCTGAGAGTTCTACATTTTCATCTGAAGGCTGCTAGTGGAAGACTGGCTTCCAGGCAGCTAGGAAGAGGATCTTAAAGCCCATGCCCACAGTGACATATCTACTTCAACCAGATCATACCTCCTAAATAGTACCACTCCCTGGGCCAAGCATATACAAACCATCACACTTTTGTGTACTTTAAATATTCAAAGACCAAAAATTAATTCAAAATAAAACAATTAATTTAAGGTGTTTCTGCTTTGCTCACTCATGTCTTGTTGAATGGCTTCATTTCTGTTGTGGTTCTGACTATACAACATGCATGTTTGGGACTGTGAGTGCTGACATACTACACAATACCAAAGAACTCTACCTGGAACATTTTAGCTGAGATTCCACATGCCTGCATGTTTTGTGAGACTGTGTCTCTATTATACACACAAACATCCCTGTTTTCACAGGAACACAAAGACTAAGAATTTCTCTACCTTCAGTTTTAAACATGTGAGTACCACATCAATCCAACTTTGAATTGTATCATGTTTGATTTCAAAGGTTGATATTTGAGTTACTTGACTTGAGTTTCACGAATAGAAGAAAAAAAAGGAAATAATTAAAGGGTTTGGTTAGAATTAGAGTAGATTCTCTAACAAATTCTAAAAGGTCCTAAACAAAGTTCTGCCACTCTGTGCACCCTATTTATACTGAGGGCTTCTTAGGATTGAGTAATCAAAATATTAATCAACTCTGAGAAACATTGATGATCCCCTGTGTCCAAGTGTATCAAATATTCAGCTAAGATTTAATTCTTTAAATAAAAGTAAACAGATGCATGATTCTCTTCAGTGTATTTGTTTTCATTTTAATAAATTTCAATTATTATTAATTATTTTTTCAAAATACATTTATGACTTATTTCCAGAAAACATTTGCTCTGTCATTTATTTTATAGATCTAGATATTCGGGTCATATGAAAACATTGTCATTTAAAAGGAGCTGTGAGCAGAAGAGGCCTAAGCCTGGTCTTCAGCACTGACTTGTATTTAAGACTTGCTTCGCAGAAGCACACAGAACCTGAGCTGATGTGAGAAACAAGGGACTGGCCTGACTGTGGGCCATGAGGAAGGGATGGGTGCTTGGGATCCTCTCGGGGTGGCTAGTGCACCCACAGGTTCCCTGACAGTGTCCCATCAGGACAGCCAAATATCTAATACATTTAATAAGCATTTATTGGTCTAATTTTTGTTTCATTGTGTCAAGATCTTAAGCTACAGCTGTTCATTACTACATTGACAAATTCCTGTCGCTCTGGCCAAATGTTACTGAGGAAGTTAGTTTTTGTTGTACCAGCAGGTAGACAACAGGAGCTATAGGCTGTAATAAGGACCATTACCATAATAACCTGACTGTGCTGCCATCCTTTATATATTCTGGGAAAGCTCTCGGCCCTGGTCACTTGGGAATGACTTGGAAAGCTACCAGGACATTGGCAATCAGCTGTTGTTTCCAGCAGCAGCCATACTTGGAGACTAGGAGGTCTGTCTTGCTCCTCCAGTAGCCTGGGGTTAGGAGCTTTGTCCTGTTTGTACCCAATGTTCCTTCTGCGTCCTGTGCCTGTTCCTTGGTCCTACATGTGACCATACACATGTGAGCAGAATCTATATAGAGTCCTAGTCTGCCATTGTGTTGCTTCCTTCTCCCTTTATATTTGGCTTGCATGATACTTCCCAACAACAAAGAGTTTCTTTGCTCGCTGTGATATTCTATATGTTTTCTGCATGGAAAAATGAAGGTCAAGGACTTCCCCAGCAGGGCTGTTCAACTTGGCCCAGTGAGAAGGTGTCGCAGTGCCTCTGCTTTGTACTCATTAGCAAGGCCTGGCCCTTAATGTTTGTTAGCAGATTCAACTTGAATTGGAAAGGCCAACAAATCAAATGGCTTAACAATTGTGCCAGGGTGGCAAGTGAAACCTTTACTCAAACTCTGATCCCATAGAGGCCAACGGAATTTCAAAGCTCTCTCTCTCTCTCTCTCTCTCTCTCTCTCTCTCTCTCTCTCTCTCTCTCTCAGAAGATGTGAAGGACAGTAACCAATGGCTTTATATCTTTTTCTTCTTTTAGTTAAAGCCATATAGTGGAAAAGCAAATAAAATGCATGCGGCCCAGCACTGTTGCTGCAAGCCCCATAGCAGCTCTGAGCTTTTAGCAATTGGTACAGGCTTCGAGATCCAATTTTTACATAGGGCACACATTTCCATAATCACTCCTTCCTGCCTGTCCCCGCCCGCTGCATTTTCCCTTGCCCGTTTTATAACCGCACGCCTAAGCTCCGTCAATATTCAAGTTAGTGCTCTGAAATGAAACTATAAATTTCAATTTGGAGAAAATAAGCCCTCATTTGGGTTCATAAGTTTGAAATAACACATTACCATGGGTTGCAGCGAGGTTGCATTCCTGATTCTATTTTATGCATCTGACAATGGATGATCTACTCCACAGTGGAGGAGAGCCGCAGCATGTGAGAGGCAAGGCTGCTTTCAAGGCAGCATTTATTCGAGCTGCCAGTTAGCTCTCCTGACTGCTCCTGAGATTCTTACTAAAGAAACCTCATACACTCGAGGTGCATGCTCCATTGTCTTTGGTTTCAAGATTTGGACCCTGTCTCTTAATGGCCCGAAAAACAAAGCAGAGCCTAATTTAAACATAGAAATGTAGCCATAGAGTCAAAGCCTTGCTCAAAATTGAGAGCAACTTGGTGTGCCCAGGCAAAGATGAGAACAGCCACTGTGATTGCAGTGACAGCTTCCCCATTTCACCACTGGTTTTTGCATCTGTCCTTGGGTCTATACCTATTCTTGACATGCATGAGAAAGTACCTGTGGTTTTTCTTCCCCCCACCCCACCAGCCAAAAAAGCATTTCCTCTTTTACTGGATTGGAAATATCAGAACACCAACTAAAGATGTACCCTATGTCATCTCAAAGAAGGAATTGCTCTTGACTCGTGCACAGTTAAGGCTGCTGTGTCAGACTCCTTACGTAAGAGTCACAGCAAAATGACAACCCAGTATTTAAGGAAGCAGCTGAGCTGGTATGCACTGTGTTGAATGGTTCTATGGGGAGATCATTGTTTTGTAAGAGGATTCTTTAAGTTGTAGCAATCGGTGGATGACATCAGTGGAGAGGTTAACATCCTATTACAGTGTAGCCACACACAGGTTTCATTTGCAGGTAAAGGATAGGTATAGTGGGGAGGCCAAACACAAGCTGTGTCTTCAACACTTGGCATCACTTTCCTTCAAGCACTAGCCAGATGATTTGCATCTCCATACATCTCCAAAGCCTGAACCTTCAGAGTACCAACTGGGAGTCCTGGAGAGCAAAACCCATTTCTCTCCCTTTGCATCAGGCTATTGTGCGATTTGATTTGGTCAACAGAATGTAGGACTTCGTGGCAATTCTGAGCCACAAAGAACTATGGGCATTTTCTCTTGTTCCTTCTTGGAACACATTAGTCCTGGCATAAGAACATTGCTAGACTAGAATGCTGGAGACAAGGCACTGGCAATAAACCTGGAATCTAGCCCTTGCCCTGCACCTATCAAAACCAGATATCTGTCAGTCTACTAGAGAGAGCTAAGGAGCATCATGATTCAGAGTAGGCTGTGGAGCTCTAATTAGTGCTCTGGAATCTGGAGATGTTTGTTACATCTGAGACAGCTGACGCACTGTTACCAATGTCATGGTACATAGCACTCATTGTAATAAGTTGAATGAAGACAGGAATAGAGGTTAATTGGTGGAGTGCTTGCCTGTGGTACACAGAGCTCCAGGTTTGGTCCTTACACTGTGTGTATCAGGCATGGAGGCACATTTGCATCACCACAGCACTCAGGAAATGGAGGTGGGAAGTTCAGAGGTAAAAAGACTCCCTAGAGCTATATAGTAGGTTTAAGGCTAGCCTAGGCTGTGTGGGACCCTTGGATGTTCTTTTTATTTAGTCAACTAATTTGCATAAAACTTCTGCCAAGAGAATAATAATTCTTAATGCAGGCCTCTTTTATCGCAGAAGAATATTATTTTCTTGGCAGAATATTCATGCAAATTGATTTTTGAATCCAAGTCTGTTATTCTAAAGTTCCATCAAATCATTTTCTTTAAATGTTGCCTTAGTAAATCTAACAAACTATGATTTTTTTTATAACATTTCACCTCCCATCCAGAAACAGAGTTGAGAAGTATTCTCACATTCTCTCTTCTATTGGCTTCCAGGCAGCTCCCATTTTCACTCTTCACCTCACAGGAATAAGCAGCAAGTAAACAGGAGGTCCTATACCCTTCCCAGAAGAAGACTTACCTGCCATCATGGTAAGATGGTTCATGAAGCTCCAAACTTCTTACACAAGATAGATCCACGGACCACATCACTAAAAATGGATGCACAGAAGTCACATGAGATTATAGAAAGACCTGGGCCACTGGAGCATTATGGAAAAGACCATCAGCAATATGAGTCACTGGGATATTGTGAACTAGGGCAAGAGGAACCAACTGCACACATATTACAGAACCACAAATCTGGTCCCATAATTCCTTGCAGAGGATGGGGCATCAGAGAGACACTTATTAATACTGTACAGTCATTATGGAGGGAAGTTTGTCATGGTTTTTCAATGGGAGATATATCATATTGTCTTAGTCAGGGTTTCTATTCCTGCACAAACATCATAACCAAGAAGCAAGTTGGGGAGGAAAGGGTTTATTCAGCTTACACTTCCATGTTGCAGTTCATCACTAAAGGAAGTCAGGACTAGAACTCAAGCAGGTCAGGAAGCAGGAGCTGATGCAGAGGCCATGGAGGGATGCTTCTTACTGGCTTGCTTCCCCTGGCTTACTCAGCCTGCTCTCTTATAGAATCCAAGAATACCAGCCCAGGGATGGCACCACCCACAAGGGGCCCTCCTCATTGATCACTAATTGAGAAAATGCCCCACAGCTGGATTTCATGGAGGCATTTCCCCAACTGAAGCTCCTTTCCCTGTGATAACTCCTGCTTGTGTCAAGTTGACACACAAAACCAGTCAGTACACATATGATTCCATAATCTTGGTATCTGTCCAAAGGAAGGTAAAGCTCATGTGTGTTGATGTCCATAGCATTTAAATTCCTCATGAACTGAGCATTAAAGTGACACTATGAAAATTTGGGACATGGACACAATTTTCAGGTTAATGGATGGAACTGGGAAATATTATATTTAGTGAGATATCTCTGCCATAGAAAGATCTCTCTCTCTCTCTCTCTCTCTCTCTCTCTCTCTCTCTCTCTCTCTCTCTCTCTCTTTACCTCTCCCTCCCTCTCTCCCTCCCTCCTTTTCCTCCCTCTCCTTCTTCTCCCTCTCCCTTCTCCCCCCCTCTCTCTGTTTTGTGGTCCCTAGTTCAAAATCTTCAGATATGAGTGTATGACCTGTAGTAACTATAGATACCAAGAAAGTTAAAGGTGTATGGGCATGTGAGATACTAGAAGGGAACTTGCGGGATACAGGAAAACCTGGGGCTGGGGCAGGAACTAGGAAGAGGGAAGGACAGTAGAGAAGAGAGGTAGGGAGTGAGGATAAGTAACACTAAGGATGTTTTAAAACCACATAGGGAATCTTTCTATTTTATATTTATTCCAAATTACATTTTACATATAATATAATACATACAATACAAATAATACATATAATACATATAATGTATATAATAAATGTAAATATGTGTGTATATAAATATGCAGTATATATATGTACATATGTATATATACATATATCACTAGAATATGTATCACCAGAATATATATATATTCTGGTGATAATGTTCATGTACATAATGTGGTAATATATATTATCATGTGATAATGTTCATGCAAACACCATAGCCTATTGAACAAAAATCTCAGGAAACTCATGGGAAACCTTGTTTTGAGTTGTTGGTCAGAGGAGTCTTACTCCCGAACTAATATAAGATATTGTTATTTTCTTAGGCTAAACCCCAGAATTTGAAGGTAAGTCCTTAATGCTGAAGACAGCACACACTTCCCACACAGGACTTGAAGGAATTGAACTGGGTCTGACCTAGTAGTCTCTTCCCTGCAGAATAGTTCTCATAGTATCAGAAGGAACTACAAAATCTGCCAAGGGAGAGAAGCAGCGGTAGTCCTGACCTGCTTTGATATGGACTATAGCAATGACCAGCACAGCGAGATAGGGCACCCATACCTTGGCAGCCATCAACAGCTGTCTCACTGGACATCAGGTCCTCTCAACAGGAGAGAAAACAGGCCTGTTATTACAATCTGAGCCATCTACCCATGGCTCGTGAGGTCATTGATCTTAGAGGAGAGCCAATTACAATTTCTTTCCTGACATAACCAATATAAATTCTAACTGAATTTTAATAGGCATCCTTAAATTCACAGGCAAGTATGTCTCTTGCCCCTCACCAAAAACCATTCCTTCTGAAGCACGTGCAGACCAAATGATTAAACTGCAGAGAACAACAATGTAGGAACCCACTGATACATTTTCAACAAAACCCTTATGCATATGGCTCAGGAAACAGCTCGGTAGAGGGGTTAGAAAGAAAATAAGAGCTAGAAAAATCTTAAGAATATGGCCTCCCAAAGACCTGGACACTGACAGCACTACATGTCAGTGATGAAGGGGCAAGTCTCATAGGGCCCCTCCCCTGGAGAAGGAGCCAGAGGAAATTAATGGCCACTTAGAGACAGAAAATTAATCTTTTCCAGGCATAAGCATGCTAACTGGGGTGATACTAGAAGTATAAAATGGAACCAGCAAGTTGTATTTATTTGCCTGCCTGTGTGTGTGTGTGTGTGTGTGTGTGTGTGCACATGTGCGTGTGAATGTGTATGTCTCTCTGTGTGTGTCTGTGTGTGTGTAGATTCATGCACATGTGTACATAATCGCATTTGTGTTGATGTCTCAGATATAGGACATATATATGTACAAGTCACAAACACCAATAGCAGTTATAGATATCTGTCACTGTGCCCTGGCGTCTTCTATCTAGAGCTCTGCCTAAATGCACCAGTCAAACTCACATCTCCTGGAGGTGAAGACAGGCACATGGCTACACTGATCATCCTTCCATGTCTTCAGAGTGGCCAGACAGGAGACAAAGTTTGGTCTTCAGAGGAGAGAGCGACAAGCCACATGCCCTGGGCCTCTCTTCCAGGAGCCGCTTACACATTACCTCCCTCTGGAGTTATCTGCATGTCCTCATTCATTTCCTTCATCAGATCAGAATCTGAATTTAAGCGTTTATTTTCAGTGTGCACATGTGTTCATGCCTGTGGGGACCAGGGGACAGCCTCAGGTGTCATTCCCTGGCCTGGTCTTGTCAACCAGATGATGCCAGTGAGCCCTGTGACCCACCAGTTTGCATCTTTCCAGTGCTGGCATCACATGTGCACAGGCCACAACATCCTGCACTTTTGTATGGTATCCTGGAATAGAAATGAAGTCCTAGTGCTAGCAAAGCAATTCTGTACTGACTAAGCTCTTGGCCCAAGCTTGAGTAAATGTCTGCTTTTCTTCCAGTGTGTTTATGCCTTTTCTGAACTTTACTATACCTTCCTCACAGCTGGTCCAAATGTCTGAGCAGTTTTGGACACAGTTGCACAGACGTGTAGCTAGCTTCTAGTCCCGTAAGAAACATTTTTGCAAAGTAACCACTTCTACATCACCATGCCAAGACTTACCCTGGGCAGGTCCCTTGAGGAATTCCATACATTCATTGACCCTAGAGCTGTAAGTACTGTCTAGACACTTCTAGGCATGAACCCAAAGCAAAGGAGAACCTCACAGAGCAAGCCAATGTGCTAATCCCAAGGCAATTCTGGATCTGATACCTGGGTCTGAATTGGACCTGACACGTCTCAGTGTGATTGACAGCAAAGGTCAAACACTCTTAGAATTTTCTAAGAACAGGGCCCAGCTGGGCCAGATCTCCATCGAGCAGCTGTAGACCAAAGGCCTTGGTTACTGGGCTTCTGGTGCAGTTGTTTACATGCTGTGATTTTTTGCCTGGTTCTTTTCAACGCTCTCCAGCTTAGCAATTTGTCTCTGCTTTAAGCAGGTGTTTGTTATGACCAGGAACACAGGAGTGAGCTGGTCTTTCGAGTGTGCTGGCTGAGCAAACGAATGTTGCCTACAAACTTTCCCCAGGCTATGTGATGACTACCCAACCTGCTTCCAGCTTCTCTAATCTAGCTCAGGGACACGCAGGCACATGAAAGCCTTTGTAGCTCCTACCTCACACTTTTTAATTGATATATTCTGCCCACTGCAGACTCCCTCTGTGTTTGATGCAATGGTTTGATTATGCACAGGCATGAATCTATTGGGGCTGGATAAATGAGCACAAAATCAAGGGAAGGAAAGGCTTAGAAATGTGATATAGACGGGTATGCACTCATGGGCTCACCTTTGATTTGGAAGGTTGAATTGATGGAAAAATAAACAGCTCCACATTGAAGACAAAGGAGAATAATGAGGTTTTAATAATGTCACAGATAGTCATCCTGCATGTGTGCTTGTGTGCATGCAATATACACACAACACACACACACACACACACACACAAACATACACACACTTGATCTCAACTTGTAAATCATGGATTATTAAGTGTCTGTATTTCAAATCACACTACACACACACACACACACACACACACACACACAAATGCTGAATTGGATTTAAATTCCAATAACAAGTGGAGAGCTATGGCTTCTTCTCCTTGGATTTGCCTACGATGTGGGTTTACAGATTTCTCTAAGCAGTGCAAGGAGCACTTTAGCTTGTGTGGCTGTGCTCCTGGGCAGTGTCTGTTTCATACACTGATTTTACCACACTGTACAACTATCCTACCAAGAGGAATCATCTCCTCATTCTTCATATCCCTGACTCTGCATCTGTGCTGAGGAAGGAGAGTTGATGCCATCTTGGTTGGGTGCTAAGGCACCCACCCATATTAGGAAATGATTTACAGAATGGTAAACAGGATAGAGATGACCAAGTTCTTGTGCCTCAGGGTAGGGTTCATCAAACGTCATTTATCCACAGAGCTTGACCCAGCCCTTGTTACTGGACCATACAGACACTGTTCACATCTCGAAATCCATGCACTGTCTCCTGGAGTTCAGGGACCATGTCTCCATTTTGTTTCTTCACACTGGAAACAACCCGAGCAACCGAAAGAACCAAACAGCAGCCGTGGACTAGATCTTAAAATACATGGTGAGAAAGGTAATCATTTTTTAAGAAATTATGTTTTAGGATATAATCACATCCTTTTCTTTTGTAAGATTACCTGTTTTTATGTTATGTGTATGGGCATTTTGCCACTGTGTGTGTGTGTGTGTGTTGTGTGTGTCTGGTACCTAAGGAGGTCAGAAGAGGGTATCTGGTCACCTGAAACTGGAGTTACAGAGGCTTGTGAGGTCCTATGTATGTGCCGGGACTTGAACCCTGAACCTCTGAGAAGAGCAACAGTTACTCCTGACTTCTTGTTCATCTTCTAGCCCCTTAAATTTCTTTCTTTTAAAAATAAGAAAGGCCATTTCCTGTCTGTGCTGGTTTGCTTTCCTCTTTAAGAAGTTTAATGAGAGAAGAGCTCAAGAGATCAGCTAAACCACAGACCAGTTGACTGTTGAGAAAATGAAGTTGCAGATTCGGACCACAAGTCTCCATGTATTTTCTCATTTAGTCTCCTGTTCTGTGGCTATCTTCCTGACATCAGGTTAAATCTGATGTGTCTTGATGTCAACGAGATGAGAAATTTTACTTAGTCATAAGCCTTAAACTTGTCAAGAAGTTTAACATTTCTTTGAACCCCATTTAAATGATGTTTCAGTAACATGAGTAAATGCATCACCTCTAGGGGTGAGTTTGACATGACTGATAGCACAAGTCCTGTGTGATACCCATTCTGTACAATAATGCTTGTCTTTACAGGATGCCAGTTATACATGACCAGGGAGCAAATGCCTGGCGTCCACATTCCCAGCCGAGTTCATCCATATTCTAGGTATCTGACCTTTTAAAGAGGTCAGAACATGATTCTTTAGGGCAGCTGGCTTTAATTTCTATCACATGGCACTAAATTCAAGAAGGAAATCTGTGGGAAACAGCTGTGGTTCAAGTTTGCTGTTTCTATATGTGTCTCCCCTGATCTTCATGAAATCTGTGGTTGTTTGGTTGGTTTGGTGTGTGTGTGTGTGTGTGTGTGTGTGTGTGTGTGTGTGTGTGTGTGTGAGTCTGTACTCTATTTTGAAAACTGGAGTCTAAGAGAAGTCAGCTGTTGGCCTGTATATTTCACATAGGTATTGGAGATTGAATTCAGGTTGCCTTGATTGCCTGGCAAACACTCAGGTAACTGAACTATCTCTGGAGCCTTGGTGAGTTTCGAGTCTGACTATGCTGTTGCTGGAGGAACTTGTTGGCTCTGGAAGATAAAACACAGAATGGGGATTGGCTGAATGATTTTGGGATGATGACCAAATCCTAAATCAGGTATATGATACCCACTGATAATGTCTTTTAACTTCTTCTTGAGGGTCCAGATATCCCCATGAGATTCAAGATTTTATTCCCAGAGTCTCAGTGAGAGACCCTCTTTCTCATGGCTGGCTCTTGTCTTCCTTTTTTGGTGCCAGCTTCCCACTTCCTCTTTGGCCATCTGTTCCTTATCTTTCAGGACATAGCCCAGGAGCTTTTTTTTTTTTAATGGCTTTTTTTATATTGATATATTTTTTATTTACATTTCAAATGATTTCCCCTTTTCTGGGTCCCCTCTCCCCGCAAGTCCCATAAGCCCTCTTCCGTCCCCCTGTTCTTCCATCCACCCCTTCCCACTTCCCTGTTCTGCTTTAAGAAAGACTTTTTGGCCAGGTTTTCCACCAGAAGAAGACACCTTGTCTGTCATAGTTTATGGTTCTTCAGCATCTCTGTTCTTTTACTGGAACTGTGAGTTTCTAGTTCTCCACCCATAGTGTGTACCTTTCCAAAGGGAGCACCCACTATCGTACTGAGGGAGCATCTGCTATTGTACCAAGCTTCTTATATCTCCAGCAATAACACCAGGATGCATTGAAAACAGTTCAAGGATATACAGGACAGATACCAGGTGGGACAGAATTAAGATTGTGGCTTAAAGGTGAACCTTGTCATGTCATCCAGCCTGGTTATGCAACCTGTAAGTGGGATGAAGGAACTTGATAGAATGAAGATGTGAACCTGTTGAGCTCACACAGTCTTCCTGAGGCTGCCACAAGACAGGGAGCAACGAGGGAATTTCATTAAAGTACAGAGAGCATGAGAGATGTAGCAGAGGCAGCCTGGTGCTTCACTGTGTGTGATAAGTAAAGGGGAACAGGATCAAAGAATATCAAAACTTCTGCTGTTAGTTGAGGGAAGAATGGTGCCACAACTAATAGACACAGTGGTCCAAAAGAAAGCTAGTGTCTTAGAAGAAAAGCTCCACGGAAGCTTAATGGGCTCCCCTGTGAGTGACACTGGCACATAGAAGGGATGGTGTGCTATGGGTGCTCCTTAGAGATCACTGAATGCTAATCATGGAAAACCCTACATAGGTGGTAAAAAATGATTGTATCTGAACTCACAGGGCCTCGCATGGAGAGAGGAGAGTCAGTGGGAGGCCATCAGACTGGGATGCCTTGGGAAATTAAGAAGTTTCCTTAGGGTTAAAAAAGGGTCTGACAGGGGAGGGAGGGAACCTTTCACAGGGCAAAAGGTCCCTTATTTCCGAACTACATCAAAATGAAGTATTCCCCCAGTGAGGCCTCCTTCAAGTCTTGAATCTTATGTGTCCCCTTCTTAGAATCCTGTCCATCAAACTGTTGTGATCTGGGAAGGATAACCTTTAAAGCAGGGCCTGGCAGGGGAAAGTAGGTACACTGGGCAAATTCCCTTCAAGGCCACATTAGGAACCTGGCCTCCTGTCCTTTGCTTCCAGGATGCTGCAGCTGTGCAGCACTGCTCTGCCACACATGCCGCTGTGACACGCCACCACCCAATGGCCCAAGTGACGTAGTCACACAGTTAGAAACTGAAATGCATGTCTAAAACTGTGAGCCAATGTGAGCATTTCCCCTCCCCCACCCCACAGCAGACAGGCTGATGGAGAGTGTAATAGCTCAACCTGAGGTGTCAGCATGAAGGACACAGGGTCACTGAGCACCTCTGAATACCATGGGGGAGCAGGTAAGTCCTCACCAGGGCTGTTAGCAAGGCA